>NW_021637151.1:0-146851 GCF_004799145.2 Neltuma alba | reverse complement strand
TTCTTGACAAATTCAAGGAAACCAGTCCTAATAAAGAAACAAGTTCTTGGTATTTTTCCCGATAAAGCATTGCTAGAGAGGATCAATACTTTTAAGAAGGAATTCTGGCCTCATAAACATGTAATCCTGCCCTTTCCACATCAATGTTATGTAGAATTCCAAACTATCAAAGATATTATAAAACCATGTTGTATTAATGGTATAATAATGATAGCTTTTACTTAAGTTGATGTGCTCTTGTGCCATAGTAGTAAAATTTTGAAGGCAGGATGGAATTTCATTGGACAAGTTATTACAAGAAAGATCCAAGAGTCGAATTTGTGTCAAGTGGCAAAGATGCACAGGTAGACTTCCATATAAATGATTCATCCGTAAGCTTAAAATTTTCAATTGTCCAAGGCTTATCCCAATCCATGAAGTATTGGTCCGGACAAACTATTCATTGACACATCCAATAATAATAGCTTGGAGCAATTCACCAAAGACAAAGGAAGTTCTCCAATCAAGCTATTGTTTCTTAATACCAAAGCTTCCATATCCATAAGCATCCTATAGAGGATGGATCTCTCCCAACAAATTATTGTTGCTCAAATCAACAAATTGTAATGAGTTCAGTCGGCTCCAGCAATTTGGTAGATGCCCCTTTAATTGATTGTTTGATACATCCAAAATGAGAATGCCTCCATCCTCAGTTTGGCTACATGCAAACGACATCAAATCTGAGAACTATTTTTGGAAAGATGAAGTTCTGATGCTTGCCCAAAAAGGATGGAACTGCCCTTCAAAGTTGTTTGAATTTAAAACAATAATTGGCCGATGATTGAACTTCAATGGTAAATTCGAGATTTGACCAGAAAATTGTTGGATGAGATATTCATGTAATCTAAATCTTTCAATGGTTGCCAAAACCATTCTGGTATAAAACCAGAAAGACTGCCATTAGAAATATCCAAAGAGTATAATTCATGCTGATTACGAAGCCAATTTGGAAAATTAGGACCTATCATGCAAGAAGCCATGAGCATATATGATATAATTGGAAAGGAGGAATCCAGCTACTGCTAGTTTTCAAGGCCAACGGATTGTGAGACAATGATAGAACCAACAAATTAGAAAGATTTCTGAAATGAGAATTCAGTAATTACACCTCCCAAATCATTATCATTCACCGTAAATATTTCAATTGAGATTGTGATCCTAAGACTTTCAGGTATTTTTTCCCTTCAATTTGTTGTGAGAGAGATCCAGCTCTTGCAAAAAGAAAAAAGCTGAAAGATCAGGTAACATGCCTGTCAATCGATTTCCTGGAAAACATAACTTTGCAATGGATGTCTATCACACCGTGATGTCTTAGAAATGAAACTTTGAAGGTCCCCACTCAAGTTATGGTAGCCAAGTGTTAAGCTCTTCAATGTGCATATATTCCCTAGTGATGTTGGAACTTCACCTTGGAGATAATTAGAGGTGAGATCAAGAACTTTAAGAGAGTTCATTGTGTTTCCAAAACTCTTAGGAATGGAACCGCCAAGCAAGTTATTATTGAGGTACACTTCGTAAAGATTGAAGGTGAAGTTGGAAATCCAATGGAATATGGTTGATGATGTGGAAATGATTAAAAGACATGTCAAGATGGAGAGAGAAGTAAAGATTGGGATTGAAAGATGTGAAGATAAGATTATTTGATTAAAGGCTACAATTTATCAAATAAAGCTCTTGAAGAGTGGAGTGTAGCCAAAGTCTCAACTTCATTACTGACATCAAGTCATTATAGAGAGATCACAACACAGTGAGGGAAGAAAATGAAAATGAGAAAATAGAAAGGAAGGATCATTAGCTGAAAGACTGCAGTTTCTTAGATAAAGCTCTTGAAGGTTAGAGCTGAAGTTGAAGGGCCACTTAAATAATGATGAGCTCAAGTTGTTAAAGGAGAGATCAAGAACGACAAGAGAAGAAGAATAGTTGGAAGGAAGGTTATGTGCATAAGTGATGCCACATCCTGTTAATCGCAGCAGTTGTCTTAGCTGTGGCAAAAGTTTGCCAATCATTTGGAGCCAAAGATGAGAATAGCCAACATCACTGACATTATTCAACCCAAGATTTGTTATTGAAGAGAGCTTAGATATCCAGTCTACATCACGATTGTTTTTGTCAGCCACTGTGAGATTAGAATCATAACCACCAAGTTGCAGTGTGTGCAGCATGGAGAGATTCCCAAGTTGATAAGGAATCACTCCATCAAGATCATTGCCTCCAAGATGAAGGTACTGCAACTTGGAAAGATTTCCGATTTGCCAAGGGATAGCTCCATCCAAGTGATTGTTACTCAGATCAACATATTGTAAGTTTGAAGCCTTTCCCAATTCATTGGGAATACTCCCAACAAAAAGAGAATAAGAGAGGTTGAGATATCTCAAGTTCGTAAATGACTCTATGGACTTAGGGATGTCACTTGGATATAAATAATTGCAACTGAGATCCAAATGTTTCAGATCATGCAAATCATTCAATAAAGTAATATTAATGACACCAACCAAATGAAGTGAGTTTGAACCATGGAGATCAAGAATTTGAACGTGACCTGTTTCATTGCTACAATAAACTCTTTCCCAGTTGCAACAATCTTCATCATCTCCGTCCCTCCATGTGGACAGCATAGTAGCAGAGTCAGCATAGATCCCTTGTTTGAACAAGAGAAGAGCCTTCCTCTCCCTCCCTATGCACTTCTTCATTGATCCACCATTAACAGCCACACTGAGACTTGAATGCAATAACAGCAACGTCAATAATGCATAGAAATATTTCAACATAAAGCCCATTGTATTGATGAAATAGCTTCAATACAAGTTCAAAAGTGAAAAACCTAGAGAGGTTTATGGCACAAAATTCTTTGATAACCGTGGTTCATTGTGGGGGGCTATATGTAGACGTTTCTGGTGAACAAAAGTCACAATAGATGTGGAGAGAACACGTTAGTTCAACAACTTTGGTTTTAAAAATAAAAAAAATCAATACCATTATTAGTTCTTTTTAGTTTTATTTTCAAATCATAGGTTTTACTTTCTATAACCTAAAACATTGCTCTTTACATACATATGATTAACACAAATATTTTAGAAAAGAGAACACGTATTTATTATATAACCAATCTAACTAATTTTCTTGTGAAATTAGTTATCTAGCTTTTATATTAAGCACTGGAGGTAGTATTAGACTAAATCTGTGTGTGTGTGTGTGTAAAACATATATTTAGACTTATTAGTGGTTGAGTAATGTTTGAGATGAAATCACTCACATTTTGACAAAGTCCATAGATTTAAAAGAGACAGATGAACAGTTGCTATCAATTTAGCGTATACTTAACTCCTGTAATAAATTAACATTATATTGAAGGACTATAAAAGTTGTTGTTATTATCAATGGCAGAAAAAGGTTATTATCATTATCGCAGCGTTGAACATTTTAATGGTACAGTTTCATTTGGACTAATGAAGACCATTAGTTTGTCACGCGTAATAAACACAAAGTAGACTTTAGGTGCTAGAGTTGTCATCAATTTATCATCTTGTCAGCCATCTTGTATTAGAAAAATACATTAGATTTATTAGTGATAGAGTTTCATGCGGGCTAATTAGTCAATGAGAGGCAAAGTCTGTAAACTTGAAAGAGCGATAGAGTTTCTATCAATTTTTTGTCTCCAACGTACAGGATGCATTAAACTTACGTTGATTAATTAGTTTTAAACTTTCATGCACATGTAAAAGGACTATGTTTGTCAACGGTAATTTTACTTGTAATGTTTGAATGAGTTTCCTAATTTGAGCCTGGTATTGATATGTTCGTGTGCATGTGTATGTTTAAGTAATGTTAAAATGAAAAAATAAAAAAAAGATGAAGTATGGTCTACGGCAAGTTGCTCAAGCGCCAGGACCATCCGTCACTCTTGGATGGGTTTTTGTAACATTTTGGACCACCAGATTATGGTTTAGTTTTCTAAACCATTATTTATTGATCTAGTTCAATTTTAACAACAATTTGCGTCAAATCAGTATAAATGAACATTAATCATAGGGTTTAAATAACATTTCACTGTTATCATAACACTTCTCATAGTCTATAATATTATTTTATTTTTTTCATTAGTCCCTACAAATTTCATTGGACTACGTAATCAACAGAAGATCTGAAGATTATAAAAATCAGTATAATTTTAAGCAGTTTCCAAGTTATTATCTCTTTTATGCGTCAGGTGAGCTTCAAAAAGAATCTAGTCAAAATAAATTAGCACTCAACTTTTTGCCGGTGCATTTGTTGAGGAATTATAGAGGGAGAATTATAATAAGGTCTAAAAAAAAAAAGATAATTACAAAACAAGTATCAGAAGTTGTCATTTTCTATTATCAAACTTGCCATTAAAAGCTACTTAAATTATTAAGACATTTTAATAATTATTTTCTTTTTTTGAGACCTCATTGTAATTCTTCCAATTATATAGGTTTTGGGTCTGAAATCAAAAGTTTGAGAATTAGTTATTTAGCTCTAACTAATTTTCTTAATACCCATAAATTAGTTATTTAATTCTTATATTAAGCATTGGAGCTATTATTAGACTAAATCTATACACACACACACACAAGTGTGTAGAACATATATTTAGACTTATTAGGGGGTATTTGGAAGCACCCTCGCAAAACGAGACAAATTCTTCTATATATTTATTTCGTATACCGTAAAAGTATTTTTAAACCATTGTTTAGTTTCTAACCAAACACTCTCTTGGTTGTTGAGTAATGTTTGAGATGAAATCACTCACATTTTGACAAAGTCCATAGATTTAAAAGAGGCAGATGAACAGTTGCTATCAATTTAGCGTATACTTAACTCCTGTAATAAATTAACATTATATTGAAGGACTATAAAAGTTGTTGTTATTATCAATGGCAGAAAAAGGTTATTATCATTATCGCAGCGTTGAACATTTTAATGGTACAGTTTCATTTGGACTAATGAAGACCATTAGTTTGTCACGCGTAATAAACACAAAGTAGACTTTAGGTGCTAGAGTTGTCATCAATTTATCATCTTGTCAGCCATCTTGTATTAGAAAAATACATTAGATTTATTAGTGATAGAGTTTCATGCGGGCTAATTAGTCAATGAGAGGCAAAGTCTGTAAACTTGAAAGAGCGATAGAGTTTCCATCATTTTTTTTGTCTCCAACGTACAGGATGCATTAAACTTACGTTGATTAATTAGTTTTAAACTTTCATGTACATGTAAAAGGACTATGTTTGTCAACGGCAATATTACTTGTAATGTTTGAATGAGGTTCCTAATTTGACCCCACTATTGACATGTTCATGTATATGCTTATGTTTAAATAATGTTAAAATAAAATAAAAAAGATGCAGTATGGTCTACTGCAAGTTGCTCAAGCGCCAAGACCATCCGTCACTCTTGGATGGGCTTTTGTAACATTTTGGACCACCAGATTATGGTTTAGTTTTTTAAACCACTAGTTCAATTTTAACAATAATATGCGTCAAATCAGTATAAATTAATATTAATCATAGCGTTTAAATAACATTTCACTCTTATCATAACACTTCTCATATTCTATAATTTTTTATTTTATTTTTTTCCATCATTCTCTACAAATTTCATTAGACTACGTAATCAACATAAAATCTGAAGATTATAAAAAATCAGTATAATTTTAAGCAGTTTCCAAGGCATTATCTCTTTTACGTGCCGAATGAGCTTAGAAAAGAATCTAGTGAAAATAAATTAGCACTCAACTTTTTGCATTTTCAAAGAGGTCCTAGTGAAGTCATGAGTCCTCCAGTGCACTTATTGAGGAATTATATAGGGAGAATTATAATAAGGTCTAAAAAAAGAAATAATTACAAAACAAGCATCACAAGTTGTCATTTTCTATTTTTAAACTTATCATTAAAAGCTGCTGAGGTTGTTATTTAAATTTTTTTAATAATTATTTGAAACCTTATTGTAATTCTCCCAATTATAAAGGTTTAGGTTTGAAATCAAAGCTCCGAGAATATGCTGGGCCTAATATTAAGTTCAGAAAATTATATAATTGGACATACTAAAGGGTCAATTGTTACTGGGCTATCCAATTGACATCCATTGGGCCAGAAAGAATTAACTATTAAGCCTAATAGTAGGACAGAAGAAGTAACCCGATATAATCCAGTGAGCCCATAACGTCTATATTTACAACGGTCAAATCATTCCTTTAATCTCAAGTCTCAACTCACTTCAACTTTCAACCATGAAAAAAAAACCCGGACCGGACCTGCCGGTGAACTGGCCTGATGTCCAATCTGGGTTAAGGCAAGAACCGGCCAGGGTTTGAACCGGTGGTAAACTGGTTGAGCCGATAAGAACCGGTGTTAAACCGGGTAAACCGTCGATTTAGGTGGTTTATCCGGTTCACTGTTTTGCCCCCTCCAGAGCCCAAAAATGACGACGTTTCATTTTTAAAAAAAAGCAAACCGAATCCAAAATCGGCTCGACCCTGCACCCGTCTCCTTCTTCCTCATTCGGTCTCCAATCTCCATCTCGTCCTCAGTCGCCCTCGCAGCCGCCGACTGCTTAGCTCACTTCCCCGTCCTCGGCCCAGCTCACTGAATCTCGTCGCCGTGTGCTCACTGCCTCGTCCTCAGTCCCATCTCATTGAATCTCGCCACCATGTGCTCACTGAATCTCCCAGCTCGCTGAAGCTCGCACTCCTGAATGCCCTCACTCTCAGTGTGGTCATCCACCATCGTCCCCTGCCTCGCCTGAAGCTGCTCGGTGCCCTGCCGTCGCCTCGCCTGAAGCTCCTCGCCTTGCCCACCCCTGAAGCTCCTCGCCTTGCCCGCGCCGTTAGTGCCCTGTCGTCGCCGATCCAAGTTGTTAGTGAGCAGCTGAGTGCTCGCCAATCTCAGTTCTCCCAAGTCCAACCTCCCAATTTTCGTTTGAACTCTCAGCCTCTGCTCTCGGCCACTCAGCAAACTCACCCATTTTCGTTTGAACTTGGAAGTGACGGTGATAATCTCTGCGATCTATTATTTTTATGGTTTGATTTTGCCATTTTGGAATCTGAATTCTGCTTCTGCTTGAGGATATTCTGTGAAAATTAATTGTATTCTGAAATCTAAACCCATCAATGGATTCCATGGATTTGTATCTGCTTGAGGATTGGTTTGCACGAAGGAATAATTTCATTAATTTGGTACTCTGGAATAATTTGATGCTCTAGTTTAGAATTACTTGTTTGGTTTCAAAATTGTGAACTGTGTTTGGTTTAAAATTGTGGTCCTTTCATTGTATATAGTGAAGTAGTGAAATATGAAACTATGGACGGTTTTAAAACTATGACGGTTCCCCACTTTGTTCAATATGAAATCTGAAACTGAATAACTTGATTGTTTAATCATTAATGTTGTATTAAGCTTTTGATTTTTTTTTTTAGTAGCAGTGATGGATATTTCAAATAACCAAAGTTCTGGAAATGACAACATGACTCCTAATACTGGATCTTCAAATCCTCCTATCGAAACCTCCACACCCACATCCTCATTACGTGCCAAAACTGATCCAGCATGGGCACATATTACGTACAAAAAAGAAGGAACACAAAATATATATACATGTCTTTTTTGTACTAATAGTTATAGAGGAGGTGGGATAAATAGGATGAAGCAACATCTTGCTGGCACTGTTGGTCAAATAGCTGCTTGTAAAAAAGTTCCACATGATGTACGTTATAGAATGGCAGAGTCTTTAAAAGAAGGGTCAAAGAAGAAAACTATTGAAAACATAGAAGAGGAAGTCGAAGAAACTCATGTTGAATCGCCAAATGTCACAAGTAGTGTGAGGAAGAGGAAAGCTTCTGGGAGCATGGACAATTTTTTTGCTCCTAGGACAACTCCTGATTCCCAACATGGCATTAAGAGTGCATTAGCAACTAAAGAAGCAAAGCATAATGTGAAAATGTTGATTGTTGAATGGGCTACTGTAAACTGCATTCCGTTTAAGGCGTTTGATTGTCCTTTATTTCAAAAAGCTGTGGATGGCATTGCTTTAATAGGGCCTGGGTTTAAAGCTCCTAGTGCTTATGATTTTAAAACCAACTTGTTGAGTGACTGGAGAAAAGAATGTCAGTTACTCATTGATAGCCATCGAGCTAAATGGAAAAACAATGGTTGCACACTCATGGCTGATGGATGAACTGATGTTAGACAGCGTACTTTGATAAACTTCTTAGTGTATTCTACACATGGTATGGTATTTGTGAAGTCTGTTAATGCATCGGATCTAGTTAAAGATGCCAAAACTCTATTCACACTATTTTGTGAAGTCATTGAGTGGATTGGTCCTAAAAATATTGTTCATGTGGTGACTGACAATGCAGCTAACTACGTAGCATGTGGTAGATTGATTAAAGAGAAGTATAAAAGTATTTATTGGTCACCTTGTGCTGCACATTGTTTGAATCTTGTATTGAAAGACTTTTCAAGCATGCCTCATGTGTCAGACCTTGCATCAAAGGCATCAAAGATAACTGTATTTGCATATAATCATATGGTTTTCTTATCATGGCTGAGAAAAAGACCGACTTGGAAAGAAATTGTGCGTCCTGGTGCCACAAGGTTTGCTACCACATTTATTACATTGCATAGCATATATATGCACAAGAATGACTTGCAGGCTTTAGTTGTTGATAAACACTTTGTGGACCACAAATTATCAAGGACTGAAGCAGGAAAAAATTTCAGTGCAATCATATTGGACAATCGGTTTTGGAATGATTGTTATCAAGTTGTGAAAATTGTATCTCCTCTTATAAAATTGTTGAGAATTGTTGATTCAGATGAGAAGCCTTCATTGCCTTATGTTTATGAAGGCATACGAAGGACAAAAATGGCAATTAAGGAGATGTTTAAGAAGAATAAGGACCTGTATAAGCCGTACACAACAATCATTCAAACTTGATGGGATAAGCATTTGAAGACCAATCTTCATGCAGCATCATATTTGCTGAATCCTACAATCACATATGCTCCAGACTGCCCGATCAAGTCAAAGTTAATGATGGCTTTAATTGATGTGGTAGAGTCTTACTCAGACGAAGAGGTTGATGGCTTCTTGGTAATGAAACAAGCAACTACTTATCGTGAAGCTAAAGAATCCTTCAATAGACCATCATGTCAAAAAGCAGCACAGAAACTTGACCCTTGTAAGTGTTTGTATTTAATAGTTAATAGTATATTGATGGTCATTCACTAATTTTATATTTCATATTTTCATGATTTAGATGAATGGTGGACATATTATGGATGTTCAGTGCCAGAGTTGCAACGTGTTGCGATGCGCATTCTTAGTCAAACTTCTTCTTCTTCTAGTTGTGAAAGGAATTGGAGTTTATTTGAACACATTCATACAAAAAGAAGAAATAGATTGGAGCACAAGAGGCTAAATGATTTAGTTTTCACAAACTATAACTTGCGATTGAAGCATAGGTAATTTTATAAGTTATGGCTGCTTTTATTTTGATATGGATTTACATCTAATTGAAATTTTATTTGTCAAGAGTACATTGAAGAAGCAGAAGGCAAGCTATGATCCTATTGACTATGAAAACATTGATTTGGTGGACTTTTGGGTGACTGAAGAAGATCCTGTTCCAGAGTTTGATGATAGAGATGTGGCGACATTTGAAAGTGTTTTCAATAATGAAGACATTTCAAATTTGACAACTCCTGGGAGGGATAATGAAGATATTATTATCTTAGTTTCTTAGAAGTTATAAATATTTTTATTTTAATCTTGATTTAACTTAATTGACATTTTATTATTGTCTTATTTAGGTGGTGATGATGATATGAATATTGTTGAACCTCTACCTCTGCAAGATGATGTTGCTACTCCTTCTACTTTTGCTCTTCCAACTATTGATGTCTCCATTCCTGGCCCTACTAATGAATTTAATGATGATTTTGATTTTGTGTAGTGATGAAGATATATATTTGTTAATGGTAGTTTGGTACAATTAAATGTTTAAACTTTAAACCACGTTGGTTGTTTTTTGTATTTTGTTAAATGATTATTATTAATGAATGTTATTTTTATTGTCATTGCTAATTAAATTATATTATTTTAATATGACCGGTCTGACGTATTAACCCTTGACCCACTATCTAGACCGGTTCAGTGTCCGGTCTGGTTTTTTGTTCATTGGTATTTTCTCACTTACTTTTTATAATGAATAAAAAGTACGTGTAATTAAACTTGCTCTTTCACGAGAATAGAATAATGCATTTTATACAATTTTTCTAAGGATTCAATGTTGCCCAAAGGATTAATTTTTTACATAAACCTTAAAAACTAATTTTAAAAATTAGGGAGAATTACATGGAGGTCCCAAGCAAGAAAAAAATTGAAAAACAAGTCCTAGAGGTTGTCATTCTCACTATAGGACTTGTTATTATAAGTTGTTAAAGTTGTTATTGGGACATTTTAGTAATTATTTCTCTTCTGTGGGACTTGATTGTAATTTCTCCTAAAAATTAAAACAAATATCTAATTTTTTATGCATGTTATGTTACTAAAAAACATATAACCTTTTAACTGTATTTTGCTTTTTCGCTCCAATAAAGAATATGAATGCTAGTTCATAAAATCAAACTTTAAAGTTGGGTCTTGATTCTCTTAAGACCATAGTTTTATGTCATGGTCCTTTAATCTGTTCTTTGAAGAACTTATATGACCCATGCCATGCACAGAAATTGAAGCAGAGTTATTAAAATATCTCTTCATTATTTTAATGTATCTTTAGGCCATTCTTACCTCTCATCTTCACGGATTATGTTGATATAAATGGCTTACACAGATGAAAAAGAGAAAAGGATATTGGGACTATTAATTATGCGCCCAACTTCTCGTTTAATTGCTGTATCTTAGTTATTTTGAAAGAAACAACATTTTAATTTTTTTTATTTTCAACTTGTAAATTAAAATCATCCCTGAACGTTTCTCAACCATGGCTTTCACTCTATTCAGAAATCTTGTAGGAAAAGATGGCAAAGACGAGTATAATATGATCCCTCAAAATGAATAGCGAAATCTCCATGGTGAACATTCAACAACGAACCATCATTTTCACTCTAATTTAATTTCCACACATCATACAAAAGTATCCGTCCTAGGCTTCAGGATGCAATTTCGTGGAAAGCTCCATTCAACTACTACAAGAAAATATTTATGGAGAATAAAAAATTTCTGAGACCTTAATGCCAGAAACAAAACAAAATGGATTCAAGAAAAAAGAAAAAAATCATTGAAAAAAATAGTTCTTGTCATCAAGAAATTAAATACCTTTGTCCAATTATTGGTTTCACAAGGGAGACCCTTAAAGAGTTTAACGAAGGAAATTCGAACAAATAAAATGTATCTCAGAAAAGGATTCATATGACAACTCACTAACTATTTCCTAGCAATTTCTTGAGATGTTTAAATTAAACCAACTTATTTTCAAGTATCAAAACCACTCCCATAAATTTAAAATATAAATTTTATAACAACTTTGCATTTACAGTATCTTTATGTCTCATTATGAATTAATTGCATGTGGATGGACCAGGAATATTGATATATGCATATTTCGAGTTGTAACGGAGTGTCAACACTCAAGCTTGTTGTTTAATTTACAATGATATATTAAAGTTTTAAAATATTTGTCTATAACAGTTAAAATAAATTGCTGGGGGGAAAATAGATTGGGTTGGTGGGAAAAAGCAAGGAAGCTGCTATTACTTAGCAAATTTTTCACAGGAGCTTTGCTCCCTTTAGTTTCAGAGGGGAGACTTTGACTTTTGCTGTGAAGAAAAAAATGAATGGGGGAAAATTTATTTGAACATAAGCCTTATGGTTATTATATTATAGAGTTACGAGTCAACTAAAGTCTTTCTCTTTTTGGTCTCAGATTTTCTAGATCTCCCTCAACAAGGCAGAATATATTCCCATCCATGGGTCAAGCTTCACAATTATTAATACATATTTTATACTACTCTGGTTTTTAATATAAAAACTAGTTGATTAATTTGAGTAGATGAAAAAAACTAGTTAAGTTAGTTATTTATAATAAATATATTTTTTTTCTAAAATATCCTTACTAATTAAGTGTATTGGTCATAATTATCATTATTCTAAGGATCACATTAAGAAAATAAATATTTGAGGGGGGGAGGGGAATAGATTGGGTTGGTGGGGGAAATATTAGCAAATTTCACAGCAGCTTTGGTCCCTTTAATTTCAAAAAGGAGACTTTGACTTTTGTCGTCAAGAGAAAATGAGCGGAGAAAAATTACTGGGTAAAATACGTGAACTCTCTTATATTTTGCTCTAATTACATCAGCCTCTCATTTATTTTGAAAATATATATTTAAATTCAAACAGTTAACTCTGTTAAATATATTTTAAAAAGTACTTTTTCAATTAAAATTTATATTAAGATACTTTTATTTACTAATCTACCCTTCGTCACACTAAATTTCAAAATATTGAATAAAATTTTTTCAAGGAATTTAAAGAATTTTCCTTAATTTTATTTTTATTTTTACAAATAGTTAAAACCTTGAATGAAAATTTGATTAATTCTTTAAATAAATATATAATAGATTAAATACGTTATAATGTTTCTAACAAAGTTTTTATTTCAAAGTTTTAAATTATAAATTTAAATAATTTTTATAGTCTATCAAACTTAGACAATTTATATTATAAGATAAAAAAAAATTTATTTAATATATTTTCTAGTCATTTAAAAGAAACCTAAATAAATAAGTTTTATTATGCAGTGAAAAATTAAAATTATAAAATTTTATTGCATATTAAAAATTTGAAAATACTTGTTAAAATTGTTTTATATTGGATCAAAAATTGTTTTTTTTTTTACAAATACAAATGTTTCAATAACTTTTCTATTAATGACAAGTATTTCAGTCAAAATAGAAGTTTAAAAGTCAAATTTAACAGTTACCTATGGTGGATGAACAGAAGTGAAATCTTAAATATATAAAGAAGGACATGCATTTTAATTTTAAGGAAGGTTTATATATATTTTTATAATAGAAAAAATTTCTGTAATTTAAATAAAATAGAAGGATAGTTAGAGTATTTTATTTAAAATTATTTGAACATAAGCCCTATGGGTATTAAATTATAGAGTCATGAGTCAACTAAAGTCTTACTATAAAGTCTGCTCATATGTATCATTTCTGGTTATTGTTTTCTTGCTTTGGGGATAAGGGCATAAAATTGAAGTAGAATTATTAAAATATCTTTTCATTATTTTAATGTATTTTAGGCCACTCTCTCCTCACATCGTCACGGATTATGTTGACATAAATGGCTTACACAGGTGATAATAAAGAGAAAAGGATATTTGGACTATTAATTATGCACTAAACTTCTTGTTTAACTATTGTATCTTAGTTGTTTTGAACGAAACAACATTTTAATTTTTTTTTATTTTCAACTTGTAAATTAAAATTTCATTTTAAATAAAGTAAACTTATGGATGATGGTTTCTTGTCAATCACGCCCGTTGTCTTTGGTGAAAAGAAAAATCTTCCCCGGACTTTTCTCAACTATGGCTTTCACTCTAGTCAGAAATCTTGTAGGAAAAGATGGCAAAGAAAAGTATAATCTGATCCTTCAAAATGAATGGCCCAGGCTCCATGGTGAACGTTCAATAACGAGCCACTATTTTCACTCTAATTTAATTTCTACACGTTAGACAAAAGTATCCATGACGGGCTTTAGGATTAACTATCATCTAGCTTTAATTTCAAATTGATGCAGTTTCGTGGAAAGCTCCATTCAACTACTATAAGAAAATATCTATGGAGAATAAAAAAATTTCTGTGAGAACTTAATGCCAGAAACGAAACAAAATGCATTCAAGAAAAAAGAAAAAAATCATTGGAAAAAATTAGTACTTGTCATCAAGAAATTAAATACCTTTGTCCAATTGTTGGTGTCATAAGACCCTTAAAGAGTTTACCGAAGGAAATTCGAGCAAAGAAAAGGTATCATAGAAAAGGATTGATAACAACTCTCTAACTATTTCCTAGCAATTACTTGAGATGTTTAAATTAAACCAACTTATTTTCAAGTATCAAAACCACTCCCATAAATTTAAAATATAAATTTTATAACAACTTTACATTTACAGTATCTTTATGTCTCACTATGAATTAATTGCATGTGGATGGACCAGGAATATTGATATATGCATATTTCGAGTTGTAACGGAGTGTCAACACTCAAGCTTGTTGTTTAATTTACAATGATATATTAAAGTTTTAAAATATTTGTCTATAACAGTTAAAATAAATTGCTGGGGGGAAAATAGATTGGGTTGGTGGGAAAAAGCAAGGAAGCTGCCATTACTTAGCCAATTTTTCATAGGAGCTTTGATCCCTTTAGTTTCAGAGGGGAGACTTTGACTTTTGTTGTGAAGAAAAAATGAATGGGGAAAATTTATTTGAACATAAGCCTTATGGTTATTATATTATAGAGTTACGAGTCAACCAAAGTCTTTCTCGTTTTGGTCTCAGATTTTCTAGATCTCCCTTAACAAGGCAGAATATATTCCCATCCATGGGTCAAGCTTCACAATTATTAATAAATTATTTTTTGACAAATCAAGAAATTCAAGTGATTTTAGATTTCCAATCTCCTTGGGTATTTCTCCACTCAATAGGTTCCTTGACAAATTCAAAGAAACCAATCCCAACAAGGATACAAGTTCTCTTGGTATTTCTCCTGATAGAGCATTGCTAGAGAGATCGATGCTTTTTAGAAGGAATTCTGGCCTCATAAACGTGTAATCCTCCCCTTTCCACGTCAATGTTATGTAAAATTCCAAACTATCAAAGATATTATAACACCATGTTGTATTGATGGTATAATAATGATACTCTTACTTAAGTTGATGTGCTCTTGTTCCATAATAGTAAAATTTTGAAGGTAAGATGGAATTTCATTGGATAAGTTATTACGAGAGAGATCCAAGAGTCGAATTCGTGTCAAGTGGCAAAGATGCATAGGTGGACTTCCATATAAATGATGCATCCATAAGCTTAGAATTTCCAACTGTCCAAGGCTTATCCCAGTCCATGAAGGTATTAGTCTTGACAACTAATTCATTGACACATTCAATAGTAATAAATTGGAGCAATCCACCAAAGACAAAGCAAGTTCTCTAGTCAAGAAACCAAAGCTTCAATATTCACAAAGTGGCCTATAGAGGATGGGATCTCTCCCCACAAATTATTGTTGCTCAAATCAACAAATTGTAATGAGTTCAGTTGGCTCCAAAATTAGGTAGATACACCTTTAATTGATTGTTTGATATGTCCAAAATGAGAATGCCTCCATCTTCAGTTTGGCTACATACAAGTGGCATCAAATTTGAGAATTTATTTTTGGAAAGATGAAGTTCTGATGCTTGCACAAAAAAGGATGGAACCGCACCTTCAAAGTTCTTCAAAGTCAAAACAATGATTGGCCAATGATTCAACTTGAGTGGTAAATTTGAGATTTGACCACAAAATTGTTGAATGAGATGTTCATGTAATCTAAATCTTTCAATAGTTGCCAAAACCATTCTGGTGTAAAATCAAAAAGACTGCCATTAGAAATATCGAAAGAGTATAATTCATGTTGATTACGAAGCCAATATAAAAAATTAGGACCTATCATGTAAGAAACCATAAGCATATCTTGTAATTGGAAAGGAGGAATCCAACTACTGCTAATTTTCAAGGTAATGGATTGAGAGAAAATGATAGAACCAACAAATTAGAAAGATTTTTGAAATGAGATCTAGTAATTGTCGGTCCCAAATCATTATCATTCAACCGCAAATATTTCAATTGAGATTGTGATCCTAAGCTTTCGGGTATTTTTCCTTTTAATTCATTGTAAGTGTGATTCAAATCTTGCAAAAAGGAAAAAGCCGAAAGATTAGGTAGCATGCCTGTCAATTGATTTCCTGGAAAATACAAACTTTGTAATGAAGGTCTATCACCCCATAATGTATTAGAGATGAAACTTTGAACGTCCCCACTCAAGTTATTGTAGCCAAGTGTTAAGCTCTTCAATGCGCATTTTTTCCTTATTGATGTTGGGACTTCACCTTGGAGATAATTAGAGTTGAGATCAAGAATTTTAAGAGAGTTCATTGTGTTTCCAAAACTTTGAGGAAGGGAACCGCCAAGCAAGTTACTACTGAGGTGCACTTCATGAAGATTAAAGGTAAAGTTGGAAATCCAATAGAATATGGTTGATGATGTGAAATGATTAAGAGACATATCAAGATGGATAAGAGAAGCAAGGTTGGGATTGAAAGATGTGAAGATAAGATTATTTGATGAAAGACTACAATTTGTCAAATAATGTTATAGAAGAGTGAAGCCAAATTTCAACTTTATTACTGACACCAAGTCATTATAAGATAGATGAAGAACAATGAGGAAAGAAAAATGAGAATGAGAAAATAGATAGTAAGGATCATTAGCTGAACGACTGCAATTTCTTAGATAAAGCTCTTGAACGTTGGAGTTGAAGTTGAAGTCTCATTGAAATAATGATGAGCTCGAGTTGTTAAAGGTGAGATCAAGAACGACAAGAGAAGAAGAATAGTTGGAAGGAAGGTTATGGGCATAAGTGATGCCACATCCTGTTAATTGCAGTTCTCTTAGTTGTGGCAAAAGTTTGCCAATCATTCAGAGCCAGAGATGAGAATAAGGTACTTTCCTAATAACTTATCTTTCCCTTTACTCTTCCCCCCAACCAAGTCATCCCAAGCATAATATTTGATTGAGGGGAGGCAAAGTTTTAATAAACTTGAAACCGAATGGAGTCGTACAGTCTTTATCTACTATCGCATTAAAAATAACTTCGTAAATTTTCCCAATATTTTCATTCTATCCTTCAAGTCTAATAACTAAGTCGGCACTGGCCACCAGTTTATCTACAGTCATCGTCACTGGTTGCCGCGAATACATTAACCACTCGCATTTTTTTGGCGGTCCCAATGATCACTTGTCTTCTCTGCCATGTCTTCCTCTTTATAAAAACCTAACCTCGTTACCAATTTTCAGCGCTCTTTTAACCCAAAAAAAACTATAACAAAACCACCTCATACTGCTTTGTTAATATAATCTTCTTCATTTAAGTACGCCAGCCATTGGTGGTTCTAAAGCTTTATGGCGACAGTGTTTGGCCTCAGCAATTTGAACCACCTTAGCCTGCACCATCGTTGGTGGCGTCACCCTTTTCGGTCCTTTCTCAATTCAACAGACGATTGCCTTCCCTGCATTCTCCTACATCACAGTTATTCTCATTGTAAACGATGCCACCTTGGGTGACACCTTGCGTGGTTGCTGGCTTGCGCTTTGCGCCACAGTTCAAAGCATAGGTCCTGCGATATTGAGCTTGTGGTTTATAGGGCCGAGCCGACTGACGAAGGAAACTACGTCGTTGGCGGTGGCGCTGGCCGCGTTTATAGTGGTGGCTTTGCCGGCTGAGTGGACTCATTTGATTGCTACACGCATAGCACTGGGCGAGATAGTGATTGTGTACGTCATGGCTTATGTTAATGGTGCCCATACCGATCCTGTCATGCACCCTCTTCGCCTGGCTGCTAGTTGCGCCATTGGAGTCTTGGCTTGTATTCTCGCATTGCTCATACCCTTCCCACATCTTGCATGTCTTGAGGTAAATTCTCTGTGACTATTTGCTTTAACTTAGTGTTTTATAGAGTATTTTGAAGATAGAATGAACGTCCAGAAAATTTGTCATTCACTACACTACAAAAAAATTGACTTTCAGAGGTGACAAAAGTCGCCGCTGAAAGTTTTTGACGGCAACAAGAGTCGTCAATAAGTCATTACCATAGCAACTGTGGTTAATATTTATCAGCAGGAATAAAAAAATTCACTGCTAAAAGTATAATTTCAAAGACGACTTTTGTCATTACCATAACTAAAAAATGTTGACGCTAAAAATTAAGTCACCATAAAAAAATATACGTTCAGCAGCTGAAGGTAGCAATTAAGTTGATTTGAAATTTGATTATATAATTTAATTTATCAGCATATGTCAAAAATAAATAATAAACAAAACTGTTATTGTAAAAAATCATACTTAGCATTTAAATTATAAATTATATAATCAAATTTCAAATCAACTTAATTATGGCCATATAATATATAAAATAAAATTCAGCAAAAATATATATAATAAAATAAATAGGGAAAATTACAAAGAAAGACCCTAATGTGTAAAATTACGATTTAAGACCCTAAATTTGGAAAATAGCAAATATGGACCCGGTCCTATTTTTGCAAATATGAAATATGGGTGAAATTTCTGAAATGCCCTCAACCAAATTGTGATTTGATCTACTGAAATTGTCACTAGCTAAAGTGAATTTATCATTTCCCATAGTCAAATTGTCATTTGGCATACCCTCAGTCAAATCGTGATTTAATCTACTGAAGTTGTCATTCGTTAAAGTGAACTTGTCATTTCTCATAATCAATTTATCATTTAGTTGAGGAGTATTTCAAATATTTCATCACAATTTTATATTTACAAAAATGAGACTAAGTCCTTATTTGCTATTTTCTAAATTGAGGTTCCCAAATCACAATTTTACATATTCGAGGGGTCTTTATTTACAATTTTTCTAAATAAATATCTAAATTTTAAATCGTTGGCAAAAAATATATATATAAATACATGATCTATGGTTAAATGAGATATATTTGAAATATAGTAGTATTTTACTACTTCTGATTTTTAATATAAGAACTAATTGACTAATTTGAGTAGATTAAGGAAATTAGTTAAGTTGGTTATTTGCAATAAATATGTGTCGTCTTTCATGATATATCTTTGCTAATTAAGTATATTGACTAGAATTACTATTATTACAAAGACTATCTTGAAAAAAAATGAATAAATCTAAAAGACCAAGTGAATTGGGTTCTTATATTTAATACCAAAATAAAAATTAAACGAGTTCTTCTATTAAAGACCGAATGTGGTATTTTACTAAGATTAGAAAAGGTGAAATTTTTTATTATGTATTTGATAATTTTTTATTAAGTAGCTGCGTTGATTTTAGTTACTTAGAGTTAATCACCATCAATCAACAAGTCATAATATTTGAAGGAGCAAAATGAATAGTTTATTCGAATTCATTTATATATTTACACTATATTGATTCATATATCTAAGCTATAACATTTTTTATTACCTTTTCAAATTATTTTAAATGGGATCACATGATCATCATCTTTTTATAACAATAAGAAATCAAGTTTACCAACAAGTTGTTGGTTGAGGTCGTAGTAGCCTCACCCATGTAAGGAAGAGAACATAAGTTCGAATCTTAGAAAGTGCACTTGTTGGGAGGGCTATTCCTTAACCACTCCAAGTCCAAAAGGTATTAGTTTCAAGTCCAATGTGACTTGGAAATACCTTTCTTTCATCTATGAAAAAAAAAAAGAAAAAAAAGAAATCAAGTTTAAATTTATTCATTTGGAATTTGGTACTCATCTAATTATATTATCCCCTTTGATTATATTATTTTCCACTCATCTTTCTCATGCAAATCTTCATCATCAAATATTATCACTCATTTAAGTACACTCACGCTAATTTAACTATAATCATCTCTCCCTCATAAACTTAACAATGCTATCCCTTTCAATTATAATGCATTTCTTTCAAACACAGCATATCACTTCCAATTATACTTTAATTACGTATTACATCTCTCTCTCACACACTCTATTTCTCACTACCTTCCCATCTTTTCTTATTTCTCAAACGTACATCTCTCTCTCATGTATGCTTGCACCCCATTCCTCACACACATTCTTAATTCTATCTTACATATGTAATTATAACATCTCTGTCTCATACACACCCCACCCATTCTATCTCCTCCTTTCCCTCTCCCTCACTACATTATCTCTCTCTAACTCTCCCCCTAACACAATAATACATAAAAAGCTTTAGTTATTTAGAGTTAATTATATTAATAAAAACAATTATGATTGAAATATATTTAATATATTAACTTTTAATAAAAATAATAAAGGAAATTTGAAAAACACTTTCAATGAAGACTAAAATGTCACTGTTGAAACATACTTTCAACGGTGACCTACTATCTTGTGTCACCACTAAAGATATTTTCTGCGGCGATAGAAAGTCATACTTTTAGAGGCAGCATTATTTGTCGCTGCTGAATGTTATAACGTTTAGCGGCGATCACATGCAGTCACCACACAAAGTCCTACATTCAGCGGCGACTTTCATGTCACCACTAAAAAGTCCCACTTTTGGTAGTGACTTTTATTGTCACCGCTGAAAGTTGTCTCTGAAAGTGATTTTTTTTTTGTAGTGGTAGTTGGCATCAAATTCTATAAAGTAGGGTGCATGCAAGAGAACTGTAGGTTCTCACATGATCACGTTTGTGTGCGTTCCAAAAGCCCCATGATCATAATTCGCGCACCATCACCACCGGTACCACTATGAAGAATAGATGGTCCATAGAATAAATGCTACGTGTTCTCTGTCTGCTATCCATGTACATGTAAACTACAAGGCTCAATATTAACAGTCAAGCGTGGCAAAAGAACAAAAATTGGTTCATTTTCATTCCTTGCGTAATCGCATGCCGACATTAATGATATTCTATATTGGCGTTGGTGGCAGTTGAAACAGAACAAGAAGCTGCTAGCTCAGAATACCTTTGAGAGACTGAAAATTCTTGTGAAGGCAATATGTGAAGAGGACAAGATAGCTGATGTTGCATTGATATCTCGTGCCAACTCTTTGGCAAAAGGCCGAGCAGAGCTCCTTCATAATATCGCGCGTTGCCAGGTGCATCTTTCTCTTCGCTATGAATAAAAATTAGTTATATGCGAATTTGGCATATGATGTTCGTTGATAATAAATATTAAATGTTTTCTATTTTAATTTTTAATTTTTAATTTTCTTTAATTAACAGGAGGGCATGAAATGGGAGAGGCCTCCCTTTTTGAGACCCCTTGACTTGAGCTCCAGAGATAGGCTTGAAGAGGTAGATGCAAAATTGAGTGGCATGGAAATGGCTTGAAGGACCATTAATTCATTCCCCGTTACACTTCTTGATAAGGATCTTCAACACGACCTTAACAGACTTGAGAATCATGTTAGCTTAGCCATAAAGAATCCTAAACACAACATGAATGGATGCTCCCTGACCGCTTCTGAACCCAGTACAAAAAGTATGACACACTTTCTCCAATCCCTTCAAACCATTCCAATAGCGCACCAAGACCTGCCCAGCTTTTTCTTCTTATTTTGCGCCAAACTCCTTAATAAAAAATCGATGGCCAAATCCCCATCTCCCATTGAAGAAAAGAAAATTGAAAATCCCACCAAGTCTAAAAAAGAGTGGGCTGACTGGGCAAGGACATTAATAGTCCCAAAGCTTGTTCCAGCGTTTAAATGCTCCCTCTCTTTGGGCCTTGCAGTGTTGTTGGGTATGATTTATAGCAAAGAGAATGGGATCTGGTCTGGACTCCCAATGGCCATAAGCTTCGTATCAACCAGAGAAGCAACACTAGCAGTAGCAAAGGTTAAATTCCAAGGGACTATGATAGGGATCACGTATGGAGTATTAGGTTACTTCGTGTTCGAGAGGTTCTTGCCTATAAGATTCCTCTCTCTTCTTGGTTCATTTTCACGAGTTTCCTTCAAGAAAGCCGAATGTACGGAAAAGCTGGTGGGATTTCCGCAATCATTGGGGCTGTACTTGTATTGGGCAGGAAAATTTTTGGGCCATTAAGTGAATTTGCTTTGGCCAGAATCATGGAGACCTTCATCGGGCTATCTTGTTCTATTCTGGTGGATCTCATCCTCGTCCCCAGACGAGCTTCTTCGTGCGCGAAAATTGAAATCGCTCAATGTCTAGCGTCACTTCACGAGTCCTTTGGATCTCTGAGTCTTGTGGGGAAAACAAGCTTGGAAGATGGCGTAGAGAAGTTGAGAAAGCATGTTAACGAATTGAAAAAATTTGTCGCAGGAGCAAACCAAGAACCAAACTTATGGTTTACGCCTTTTCACAGTGATTGCTACAATAAGCTTTTGAAGTTGCTATCAGAATTGACGGATCTCTCGCGTTTTGAAGCTCACGCGTTAAAGATCCTCCGGCATGAATTCCAGAGAAATGAAACCTGCTGGGCAGAGACCTTAGAGGCTACGCTAGAAGGCGACATTGGAACATAAGGGAAGTAATTTGTTCGTCTGTAAAAAGTCTTGAGGAAATCTATAAGATCAAATCACTCAGATTTCTTGAGAAAGGGTTTGAGAAGAATAACATAAACTGTGATCTTGAATTGGGGAAGTCTCCAAAATCTAAAATCCGATTGGCTTCTGGTTTGGGCAAAGATGACGTGGAAAGAGCCATTGGGTCATATCTCCAGCACTCGAGGAACGCTGTTGACACCATATATGGGGGCGAAGAAGGTGAGAGGGAGCTGAAGAGTGAAGTTGTTCTGAGTTTGAGCGCTTTGGGGTTCTGTTTGAATGCATATATGCTTAAGACAGTGGAGATTGAAGACGCAATAAAAGAGCTAGTCCAATGGGAGAATCCTTCAAGGGAGGTTAATTTGTATCACATAACTTGTAAAATCCACGTTCTACCCAAATGACAAGTTCAAGTACATAATTGCAATATCATTGGGTACTTCCAAGTTTAGGAAAAAGCTCCTCACTGACTTTGGAATTGCATGAAGTTTCACGTTACTTAGCAAGAGTTTGTTATCACTTATCAAGAGTATAATCATTTTTATGCATTAACTTATAATCCAAATTTACCGATACAATAATATGTTACAAGTCTTTAGAATGGATCTGCGAACATGACTGTTGTACCTAAGACTGGGAAGCAGGCTTGTGGTAACAATTCAATTGCAATTGCGTGTAGATCATTAAAATCTATTTTATATATCTATTAATATTCATGTTCTTCATTCGGGCACGTCATTATTGACCATGTCAAAAAACAAAATTATTCAACAGAATGGAATAAGATATCAGCGGCACTAAGATTAAATCTCCTCCTATTAAGGTAAATTTTCAATAAAAGGTTAATCAATAAAATCCATACTTTCACTGCTAAAGTTAAAAGGGCACACCAAAAAAAGAAGGAAAAAAAAAAAAGAACGACGCAGTTAAATTCAAGTACTGTTTTATTATTTTCTACAGGTACTTGTTATTGCACCTAAATCTTATTCACTCAAAAGTTTACCCATATTACATGTCAGCTCCTAAACTAACAACATTTTGTACAAACAAAGATAATACGTAGATTATTGCAGGATGAAGGTTAAATTTGTCAACGGAAACAATTTAGAGTCATTTGGAGCTAACCCGTGCAGTAAATATAGAGGCAGATTCTTTTGAGTAGCTATCAATAATTTAAATCCCCCTGAAATAATAAAAAACATATATTAAGAGAAAATCTAAATCGAAAGTAGAATCAATTATCTGCGCTGGGGGGAGCATCAGTGCTGTCTTTATTTACCGCTAAGTACTGCGGACTTTACATCCTTTCAACTCCGTGCAAGAATATTAAATACCACTCTCATTTTAAATATGAATCATTCGTGGGAAGAAATTTCAGTAAAAAAATTGAAAATACTTCCGCAGGTACTTTTTATAAGATTTTATTAATTAAATTATACCGTTTAAGAAAACAATTAAAAACATTAAATATGTAAAAATAAAAAAAAATTTTAAATATGTCCTTATTTAATGAGGAAGCAAATAAAATTAAAAAATATCAGTTATGAAATAAATGATGAAAGAGAATTAAAAAATTAATTAGGGATAAAATTGGTGAAAAATAATTTTTAATAAAAGTTTATAACAAAAACCAAACCAATTCAAATTTTGAGATTTTATAAATAGAAAGAGTATGAAATCCACGCGTCTTACTTTTCCAATTAATTATTAATTAATAATTTAAAAGTTGCAAGGGTATGTGTACAGAATTTAATATTATTTAAAGTTCTTAATATAAAAGTTTGCTTGACTTTTTATTTTGGTATTAAATATAATATTCCAATCTAATTTGTCTCTCACATTTATTCATTCTTTTTCAAGATAATTCTTGTAATAATGGTTGTTATAACCAATATACTTAACTAGTAAAGATATTTTAAAAAAAATAACACCTATTTATTTTAAATAAATAACTTAATTAATTTACTTAATTTACTCATATTAGTTAATTAGATTTTATATTAATGACAAAAGGTAGTAAAATAATTTATTAAATTAGCACAGTGAGGTCTTATCCAAATGACGTGGCAGCCATCAGGAAGGCAACGTTCAACACAACCCACGCAGTAGCGGCACATGTAGTCGTGTTAGTCTGTTTCTGTAGAGCGATAAGAGACCGGAGACTCGAATTCATTAATTCAAGCAACCCTCGTCCCTCCAACAGAATCAGCTTTCTACAATCCTTAAATTTAATCGGTCCCTAAGCGTGTTATGACTTCTCAATCTGCCCTTCTCCGGATCTCAATCCTCGTTACTCTTTCTCCTTAAATTATCTTTCCAAAATGCTGCACTTATCTTCTGCACCTAGGGCTGTTTACGGGACGGGACGGGACCGGGACAGACCCGTCCCGGTCCCGGTCCCGATGAATAGTAACGGGACGAGAAATTTGTCCCGTGTCCCGTCCCGTCCCGTCCCGTCCCGATGTTGTCCCGGTCCCGATCGGGACGGGACGGGACCGGGACGTCCTGGTACTCTGTTTTTTTTTTTTGAAAAAATGCTGAGGGGCTTCTGGAAACGCTGTGGGCCTTTTAAAAAATGTTGTGGGCCATTTTAAAATGCTGTGGGCCTTTTAATAGGGAATTTTAAATGATATGGGCCTTAAAATGCTGTGGGCCTCTTTAAAATGCTGTGAAGATACACTAAAAAATAAACTACTACCCAGCAACATCATGATAATAATTCAAGTATTTAATAAATGGGACAGCACGAAAACAACTAAGCCAGAAAATAACAAACAGAACTAAATCCCTTCACTGGAAAATGGTCTTAAACCGTAAAGAAACTTAACAAACAGTCCAAATGTCCAAGGAAGCAATAAGTCCATCACCAAATGAGAAATGACCACACTACATCAAAAACACTTGTCCAGAAAATAAGCCAAAAAATAACAGAACCAAATCCATCCAGCACAGCAGCACACAATCCAACATTTACTGGTCATTCACTTATTTCGTTGCTCCTCTTCATCCAATAAATTTGAGGCAGCTGATTCTTCTACAAATGAAGACAAGGAAAGAAAAATTGTTAAATGTTAATATGAAGTTAATAAATCAGATAAAAAAGGAATTTTAAAACTGTCCATAACAAATTATGAAAATAAAATAAATGAAGGAATGCCTGGATTTGGAAAACCATTCAATTATTCAACCAGTGCCACTGACTTGAGAAGGCATCCAAATATAACAAGTGCGCAAAGGAGACGGCCACATTGATGATATATAGGCCTTTCAATACATGCATCAAAAGCATAAAGGAAGGATTGTCCTATTCAAGTAGAAATATTGAAACCACCATCCCCTCCTCCCCAGTACGTTGAAAACTCATAGTACCAATTCTTTTCTTCAAAACAAACGAAGTAGACATGAATTCATGTTCTACCTGCTTCGCTATTGATCAGAGGTGTGTGATCATATATCTTCAAATAAATAGCCTTGGACCACAAATAAAATTTACTATGATTATCAACAACTTTGCTCACGCATTGGGAGGACAACATTTCTTCGTTGTTCAAAATTTTCCAGAATTTGTGTATGGAGAAAACTAAGAAAAAATCTTCAAATATTAATTTTCAAGTCCTTTAACAAAAATTAACGTGGAAAAGAACTTTTAAAAAAATTTAATGTGATGCTAAATTGATTTAGCAGTGATATTGTAATAAAATACTACTCGAAAGGGCCTTATGCTTAGAAAATGTTTAAAAGGAAAACTGCACAGAACGTTTAGATGCCTAGTAATCTAGATAATCTTCAAGTATTAACAAACATGATTAAGCATGCAGCGACCAAACCCAGACCCTGATAAATTATAGAATTAACACTTAACAGATTCGCAATTGGCATCAAGTCCAAGACTAAACATGTTTGATGAGGAATTATATGAAATGTTAAAAAATTTTTGGCTTCAATCAAATGCTACTAAAAGATAGATATTACCATGTGCCGCAATCTCAGTTTCATTGAAGTCATCAATGTCTAGTCCTTTCAGCTTCACTCTTGATGGAGATAGCCAATTCTGTGTACAAATTAATGCCTCAACCATTTTTGGGGATAAAGAACTCCTAAAGTCATCAATCACACGACCCCCCGTGCTAAATACAGATTCTAAAGACACGGTAGACACGGGCATGGCTAAAACATCACGTGCAATCATTGAAAGGACTCTGTACTTCATAGCATTAAGGTTCCACCAGGCCAAAATATCAAAGTCAAGCTCATGTGCTTCAACTAACTCAGCTTGCAAATACTTCTCCACCTCTGCATACTTATCTGATTGAGTCTCAGTCTCAAATCGGGCAACAAACCTTTGAGTTGATCGCTTATGATGCACAGAAGTTATAGTTGAGCCTGATTGTTCTGAAGCACAGGTAGATGCACTAGTAGTTTCACTTATAGCTTGTCTATTCCTTTGTCCTTGAATTTGCATATGAAACTGAGATGTGTCAAGCCCACCCGAATAACAATCATACAACTGATACAAGACGGTTGAGACTATTTTTAACATGTGTTCACGTTGTGCTTGGCTTTGAAACATCTCCTCAACGGCAAAGGTGAGGTATTTCATTTTATACCTGGGGTCAAGTACCATTGCTATCACCAAAAGAGGATTAAGAGTTTGCAAGTCACCCCAATACTTATCATACTTAATCTTCATCCTCATAGCCATCTCACATAGCAAAGAATTAGGATCCTCTACATGTTCATTTAGAATAGTAAACACATCAACTATATTTTGAAAGCATATATTTGAGGTGACAGTGGTTGATCCAGAAAATTGCAATGTGATGTCATGAAACTCTTGCAAGAAGCTATAGAAAACTTTAGCTTGTCTCAAATCATATGCATCAGGAGGACCAATTAAATTCTTCTCCAAGAAGTGGTTTGTGTAATCCCTATCTTCTTTTGCCATTCTTTCAAAAACACTACTAAATTTAATAGCATTTTCCAGCATCATGTAGGTTGAATTCCACCTTGTTAGGCAATCCATGCTTAATAGACTCTTCGAATCAATTTTCATTTTTTCCACTAGATCCTTAAACTTACGAAACCTTGCAGGTGAGGATCTTACATATTTAATGGCATTTCAAATTGCTTCAATACACCTATGCATCTCCTTTACACCATCAGAAACAATAAGATTCAGAATATGTGCACAACAACGCAAGTGTAAGAACTCCCCATTGCAAACTAGACCATTCCAATGTTTCAACACATCTTTCAAAGTTGATATTGCAATGTCATTTGAAGAAGCATTATCCACTGTTATAGTAAACAACTTATCAATGCCCCAGAATAACAAGCATCTCTCAATCTCTGCTGCAATAGTATCACCTTTATGGTTTTCAACCACACAAAAATTCAAGATTCGCGTCTGGTAAGCCCAATGATCATCAATCCAGTGAGCAGTTAGACACATATAGTTGGTATTCTGATTAGAAGTCCATGTATCAGTGGTAAGAGAAACACGAGCATTTAAAGTTTTAAAATACCTTTTCAACCTTCTTGCTTCTTCATAATATAGCTTCAAACAATCCCTAGTTACTGTTGCTCTTGAGGGAATTTGAAAATGAGGTTCTAGTGCCCTTAACAGCTCTTTAAAACCTTCACCCTCCACTATTCGAAAAGGCTGTTCTTCCAATACTAAAAATTTGACTAGAGCTCTCCTGCAAAAGTCTTGCCTAAAGACATGATGAGTCAAACTTTTACCACTAGCCCCTGTTGAGAACATGCATTGCTTTAGCTTGTTAGCCCTGTGGGGATTTCTAGGACACCTCTGTAAATGTTTAACAAGTCCACCTGTCCCGTGTGCGGTAGGGTGGCAGGCAATTGTCATTGGGCAATACTTGCACTTTGCCCTTGGTTCTCTATTTTTCCACTGCTCTGGAGGCAATTTCTCAAAATGTAACCAAGCTAGAGATTTTTTTCTCTTTCTTGATCCATCAACATTTGATTCATCCCCCTCTTCTTCACCTTGTGATGTAGTAATTTGATCTTCATTATCTGCTTGTCCTGAAGCTCTTTCAGTAGTTTGTGACTGTGTTTGAGTATTTTCTTCAGTCGCTTGAGTGTTTCCTTCAGTGGTGTTTGTGACGGAGTTCATGTTTCTTCACAAAGAGAAGTTCTTCAAAATGATCATAAAGGCTCAATTAGCTTTCAAGAATAGATAGTAAAATTTTCGTACAGTTTTAATAGAATCAAACACTGAACTGAATCTACAATTATATATATTACTACTTCACAAACCATCAACCAGAGAATGATACGTACAAATTATAAAAGAATTCAACAACCAAGAAAATTCACAGAACTAGCTAGTCCAATTCACAAAACAAATTATAAAAGAATTCAACAACCAAGAATGAGGCAAATCAGATTGGGTCCAATTCACAGAACAAATTATAAAAGAATTCAACAACCAAGAATAAGGCAAATCAGACAGATCCCAATCGGCCAATCCATAGTCCATCATATTCATACAAAATTACAAATAGGCAAAATATCATGCTGGATATTAAGATGAAATCAACAAGATTAAAAGGGATTTTTAAAGACCCCAAAATCAAGAAACACGGTGAAAACTCACGAGAAACAGAGAAAGCAGAAATTGAGGTTGGAGATGAGATGAGGTCTGTCTGGCGTCTGCAATCTACACTCTACAGCAAAGACTGACGCCGACGATGGACTGGCCGACTGGGCTGGAGAGAAGCTACGAAGCTTGCGACTTCAATGGAGGCTAGAACTGGAGAGTGGGACCGTGACTCCGTGAGTGAAGAGCTGAAGCCAAGACGAGAGAGGCAGAGTGAGTGAGCACTGAGCAGTGAGCACTGCTCTCCGACGGCGACGGCCTCTTTCGCACTTTGCAGATGACAGAATAGCCGAGAGCGGAGATTGAGAGGCGACTTGTGAGATTGCGACCAGCCACGCTTCACTACTCCGTTGGCCGTCGTTGTCTGAAATCTGAAGGGAATGGAAGTGAAAATTGAAAACTGGAGATTGGAGAGACCGAGAGAGGCTGCGCCGCTAGAGAGTAGAGACAATCAGACATTCAAAGTTTCAGTTCAGACAGGGCTTACTGGCGCCTGAGGCTGAGGGCTTCCGCTTCGTATTTCATTTCTTTTTAGTTTTTACATTTTAACATATAATAATATTAATAGAAACTGATAATATAAATAAAATATAAGAATTAAAAAAAAATATACATACCGGGACGGGACGACCCTGTCCCGTGTCCCGTCCTGTACCGAACATATTTTTGTCCCATCCCGATTTGTCCCGTTCCAAAAAATTTCGGGACGGATCTGTCCCGTTCCAATAAGACCGGGATCGGGACGGGTCAACCGAGACGGGTCAACTATGAACACCCCTATCTGCACCCAACCAAATAGGTAATAGACTGTGCCCAAGGGGATCAAAGATTTATCACTAGGATGGTCAAATGCTGGTTTGAAATTTCTTCTTCCTGTTTCTTAATTTGTTCTTCACTATTCCTGAGCCATTATTGACTCTGCATCTAGTTGTTTGGGGTCACCTGATTTAACATAAAATTCTAACAACCAATTTACTTTTTATGTGTAGAACCACTAGATTAATCACCATTGTCATCATTTGTCGAAGTAACATCTCATTCCTTTTTTGGCTGTTTGTCGTTGCCACTTTCATGGTAATGGTCTTCTGCTTTTCATGAATTCAAAGCCTCCAAAGTCTTATACTATGTTTGGATGGAGAGAAAAGAAGGGAGGAAGGAAAACTAAGAAGAAAAATAAGGAGAGAAGTGGTTTTTTCCCTGTTTGCATGAGGGAAGACAAGTGGGAAGAAAGAAAAATTGGGGAGAAAATAAGGTGGGTCCCACATCCTATTTTCTTCCCAACTTTTCTCTCCATATATGGAGAGAAAATGAGAAGAAAACATATTTTGCCTCTCTACCCTTACATGTTTTTTTAGCAAAATAATACCTTTTTATTTTTTCACTTTATTTATTATTGTCAAGTCTTTCTTCTATGTTTGCTTGATTGAAAAATAAAATAACTAAAATTGCAAAAATCTTTCTAAAATGAATTGAAAGGAAAAACAAGTAGAGTTGTTGTTTTGGTTTTTTTAGCATTACATTACCCAAAATGTTATTTTTTTTCTTTTTTTACAAAATTATTTGATATTAAAATATAATAACATGATAATATATCTTTATCAAATAATTTGATTTTAAATTATATGATTTTTTAATGTAAATATGGTTTTTCATTATGATATTTAATTTGATTTTAATCAAGATATATTTTGATATAACAGAAAGGGTATTTTAGTCATTCATATATTTACTCTTTTTTTTTCCTTTCTGTTTTCTCTCTAATTTTTTCTTCTCTCCATTTTCTCTCCTCTCATTTTCTTTCCTCTCAACTTTCTTCCCATTCAAACAGGGGGTTAAGTTAATTCTTCATTTTTCGGGTAGCTTTTCCAAATTAGTTCAGCGTTTGTTGGGAGACGTTTAATTTTCCGGATAACTCTTATTCTGTATAATGTATCGCTGGTCATGGTTGTTTGGATCACAACTGTGGTTGGGGATTTAGGTTGACCTTTGCTTAAACGCCAGACGAGGTCTATCACCAGCCCTCTCTTTCTCTTATTCTGCTTGTCGCCGAAGTCGCTCTTCACATATCTGAGCCATTAACTCTGCGTTGAATTGTTTTAAGTCAGTCGATTGACTCGTTAAAATTTTCACGATCCGTTTGATGTTTGTGTCGAAATACTCAGATATAACGAGTGTAAGGAATTGACTTCTCGCAAATTCGTGCAGGAATCAAATTTTAGAGGTTTGGACAATGGCAGCGAACTCTTCAAATGGAGATCAACAAAAGGCAACAAAATCACCTCCCCTGCCATCCCCCCTGCGTTTGTCAAAGTTTTTTCAGGTGAAGTATCGCATATCATTCTTTGTTATGAGAATTTCGTAGCAATTCGATCTGGTTGTTGTCACGTTTTTCTCTGCTAGTGGCTCTCAAGTGTCAACTTTTATTATGCATACTTGCGCGTTTCAAAACACTTGATTAAGACCTCTCAAAAATTGGAGGTAGTATTATTCTAAGATGCTTCCCACAAAATAATAACTAAAGTAGATTAGATTGAAGTTTTTTATTCAAGACAAAATTAAATGTCAAACTAATTCGTTAAAGATTGGAGGTAGTATTATTCTAAGATGCTTCCCACAAAATGGCCAAATTTTTTGACAAGGGAAATTATTACCTACAAACAACCAAGTCGCATTATAGGGGAATCAAAATTTCCCGTATGATCGAGGATCTTGTTCCCTCGCATGGTCCCAGGATCAGTGGCAACAAAGCTTCGCGGGTAAATTGAGGCGCCATGTATATAATTAATTAATGAGAGAATTATAATGAGGTTCCAAGAAAGAAAAATAACTATCAACAAGTTTCAATGACAAATTAGAAGTTGTCAGTTTCTACTCTAAAACTTGTCATTATATGTTGCTTAGGTTATTATTAGAATTTTTTAGTAATTAAGTTTCTTCTTTAGAATTTGATTGCAATTCTCCCTTAACTAATTTGATATCCTTACAACCCCAATTCTTTCTAGTAATGGATCTGGTTTTAATATATTAGATTGTGCGCAAATTGTGACAACAGAAATGTATAGAATGGAACCACTAAACAAGTTATCACTGAGGTGTAGTTCATGAAGATCGAAGGTGAAGATGGAAATCCAATAGAATATGGTTGATGATGTCAAATGATTATCATAGAGATAAAGATGGACAAGAGAGGAAAGGTTGGCATTGAAAGATGTAAAGATAAGATTATTTGATGAAAAGGCTACGGTTTATCACATAAAGCTCTTGAAGATTTGAGCTAAAGTTAAAGGTCATTGTTGATGTCAAGTTATTATAGGAGAGATCAAGGACAATGAGGGAAGGAAAATGAAAATGAGAAGATAGAAAGTGAAGATTATGAGATGAAAAATTGCAATTTTACAGATATAGCTGTTGAGGACTAGAACTGGAGTTGAAGGGCTATTAAAATGTTGATGAGTTCAGGTTATTAACAAAGAGATTAAGGGTGACAACAGAAGAAGAATGGTTGGAAGGAGAAGCAGACAGAGAAAGGTTATAGTCATAAGAAATGTCACATCATCAACTGCAGCCACATCTTAGAGTTGCCAAAATCACTCACTTCACTCAAGTCAAGATTTGTTCATAAAGTAATATTAATTGTGCCTCTCAAAATAAATGAATCTGAAACGAAATTAAGAATTTGAACAGACCTGTTTGTTTGCTGCAAAAAGAGACTCACATTTTCACTGAAGTGATATTAATAATGACAATGTCCATAAACTTAAAAAAGCTGAAGATCGTTAATATCAATAATTTTGCGTTATGCTATATATGTTGACTTGACTATAGACTTGGAAAGCTGTGGTGTTTGGAATATAATTACTTCTCTGTCACAGGATAACATTATTATTGAACATTTTAATGTGTGTTTGGAATATAACTAGGAAGGCTTAAAAATCAATTGGAATAAAAAAAAAGTGAATTGAATGAAAATGTAGGCTTCAGATAGCTTTTGGAAAGAAAAAAAAAGATTTTTGGGCCAAAAAAATCATAAAATTGAAGCAATTTTTTCTGATTTCTGATTTTTTTTTTCTTGTGTCATTCGAATTAGTTTATGTTCAACTGATATATATATTTTTTTACGAAAACCTATTTAAACATAGATTACATTATATTAATCAGGTTTTATTTCAATTTTAATTTGCAAAAATCAGTTAAATAAAATTTATTTTTAAAAATGTTAGTCCAAACAAGTCGTTAATGGCCCAGTTGTGTTTGATAGAACTAATTAAGCGTTTATTGCACGTTATAAGGACAAAAGAGACTTTTTAGTGTCGGAGTTTTGTTTGGGCTAAGCAACGAAAGCCTAGTTAAAATCTATAAACCTGAAAAAGTGATAGAGTTGCTTGGTTTTTTTTTTTTGGGTGTCAACGCACAAGATGAGCTAAACCTATGTTAATTAGTCAAACTTTTGCGCAGACTAATTAGAGATTATTCCACACGGTACAAAGACGAAATTTGCATATGGGAAAAGATGTGGAGTTTCTGTAGCAATTCGGACCACCAGATTATGGTTTAATTTTTTTAATCTACTCTTATTTATATATTGATCTACTTCAATTTTGACAATAATTTTGTGCAAGTGTTTGGAAAAGAAACGATGTAAATGAATATAAACCATAAGGTCTATACAACATTTCACCATTATCACAACACTTCTCTCATGCTCTGTAATTTCTTTTTATTCTTTTGACTCAGTATAATCTTTCTCTACAGATCTCATTAGACTGTTCTACGTAATCAACATAAGATATTAGTAGAAAAATCAGCATAATTTTAAGCATTTTCCAAGATATTATCTCTTTTATTCGTCGAATGAGAGTGGGGAGGGGAAGAATCTGGTTGTGACTGAAAATAAATGAATCACTCAACTTTTGGCATTTTGAAAGAGACCCTAATGGAATCCTGAGCTCTCAAGTGCTTATAAAGTACAGGAAATGACATAATTGGACATTCTTTTCTTTTTTTGTAGATACATTATTGGATACTCTAAAGGACTCAATTGTTACTGGGCTGCCCAATTGGCATCCATTGGGCCGACGAGCATTAACTAAAAAACAAGAACTATCCTTCTAAGATCCGGTAACTAAGCCCATGACGTCTGTATTTACCAGTTACGGCACTCAAATCGTTCAATTAATCTCAACTCGCTTCAATTCTCACCATTCGTAAATAAACTGTAGCTTTAACTGTGACTATAAGATAAGATATCAATCTTTCTTCAGTAATAAAATGCCGACATATTGAATAAAGAATATTAATTTGGAGTCCAAAGATGTGGTGCTTCGAATAATGTTAAATGTTTAAAACGACAATAATTTATGATGCGGCAACAGATAACCTGAAAAAAATTATAGATTTTGATGTGCTTTTTCTTCACTCTAACTTTACTAAATTAAATAAAACCTCAAATTAAAATATGTTGAAAACTTTCTTTCTCGAAAATTCAAGTACGGTAACTAAAAGCTATAGATTTATCTTTAAAAATATTATACACTTTTTGGTTGCTTCTTGTTTGAGTTCTTTTATTAAAATTCTTGCGGGTCGGCGGAAATGGAAAACAATATAAAATAAGTAATAAATAACTCATTTTCAGTGCTTTTCCTTTAATGATGATAGGCTCTCGGGCGATTGAAAAAACAAAATTTAATCTCTTGATATGTGTTAACCTAGAAATCTTAAAACCGAAAAAAAGGAATTACGTCGCAAAAATATTTTTCTGTTTTTATAACTATTGTAATGTATCATAAAACTCCGACGAAATACAGTATAAGGTACTCTTGAATATAATTTGAAATATAAAATTTAAAATAACTGAAAAGAAAGAGAGAAAACACAAGATCATTTCCCGGTTCAAATTAATATGTCCTAAGCACAAAGCAAGGGATTTTTATTATAATTATAACACACAAAGCAACCCAAACAAAGACACAGATTACTAAACACAATCTATTAGTTAGGTTTATATATACCAGTTTTTATTTCCGTTTTCTGTAAGCTTCCTAAAACAAAGAATACAAGGCTCTCCAAAATGTCCAGATCCCAAGGTTTACAAATTTCCTCAATGCTTTGCAATAACTCAATCAAATAAATGTATAAGTTCTACTTCTTGAAATTATGGACTTCAGGTTCTGTTCTTTAGCAGAACTGTTTGATCAATAGCTCCAACAAATCATATCAATACAAAGCGAACAGATAATCTTTTCAGACATATAATTTTAAAAAAATTCAATTCAAAACTTATAATGGCAACATATATAGTAATTAACTTCATAAACAGGGCAATTGTACATCAAGCTATGTGTATCCTCAATTAGTATACAACATAAAAGACTTCACAATCAATGACTAAAGCATAACCAGTTCAATTAAATGGTAGTAGAGAAGATTATTATGAGTGTAATATAGTTCAAAATTCACGCAACAAACCATCATTACTTAGATCATAACTTCGTCCCATGCCCAACTGGAGGAGAAACAGGCCCTGTGAAAAAACAGGGTAGCATGTTCAGCATTTCCAAGTGATTTCATAGATAAGATTACTTGATTGTTGTTATCTTAGTTTTCCCATAAGTCAGTCAAAAGCCTAAAATATAGCTTAAAAATACTTATACAACGTCCGAGTGTGCTTTTTATTTGAACATCATTACTAAGTTAAAAATGTTTGTCTATATTAACATATAGACTAAAGTTACTATTATGTGGTTATTATAAGGAAGAGTCGAATAGGAGTAACAACAGCAAGAGGAAAGATATAAATCATTATCTCATGGCTAGTCTCTCATGGTGTGGTGAGGTATTTAACCACATAAACTGCAACCATAACATGGACTTTGTTTGTTACTATGTTCACAAACCTATAGTAGGCCTGTCTCCACGTTCGGTTGAAGAGCAACCGCCTTACAAAGGCCCAGAATCTAACAACAAATCCCAATCCCATCAATTTATTGATGGCATTTCAAAACGGTGTAAATATAATCTTAAATCTAAATAATTTAAAAGATGTTAAATTACTTAAAAAAAAATTCCCTTCTTATTTTTAGCACCCATTTTGCCGTTTTCAGACACACACACACACAGAGGGAGTCTCCTGTGACGTGTTGCCGCGATTGTTCTATCAAATCACGAGTCCTAATTACAGCTAATAATATTGTGGTTATTTCCAATATTAGATTATTTAAATTAGATGCGTCTCAATATTAATTCTTAGCGTAGCGCATTAGATGATTCCATATTTATTTTATTTTAAATCTTTATCTTATTGTAGCGATGCTCTTGTGACGGCTAAATTTTTATTTTCACCATAAGATTTATGGTTATTATATTATAAAATTACAAGTCAATTAAAGTCTTCCTCCTTTTGCCCCCACAATGTAGAAATCTCCCTCAAATAAAAAAAGGCAAAGTATATTAATTCCATCACTAATTTTCCAAGAAGCTTCACGGCCATCTTAGATTATTATATTAGACTAAAATAGGTGATGACGAAGCTGCAATTAAAATCATAGCTTATGAAAATTATGTTTATTTGTACATTTGGTGTGATAACAAAAAGACATTAAAATATTTAGAATAAAATTTAAACTATTCAACTTTTAAATGAACAATTAAAATATATATATGCTTATATAATATATCAAAATTCTCTTGTAACTGGGGAGATTGTGAGCTGTATTCGATGTCCAAAACATAGATAAATAATCGTGACTGTTTATTCGCTGCACAGCTTAATAGACGGTCGGGAAAGATTTAGCTACGTCTAGAATTAACGACATGTACATTCTACGAGAAGAAATATTTTTAGATAAATAATTTTTTTTGGCCCACGGGTGGAGATAAATAATTTGATTTCAAATCATTCAATCACTTAGATAATTACATACACATCCTTAAAAATACTATCTATAAGTTAAGTGACATAATTTGACATTTAATAAAATGTTATATGTTATTAATCATGACATAACTGGATAATTACCAGAAAAAAATAACATAACTAGATATAAGCTTTTGCATACACAGAGTTTCGAAAATGAGATGAGTTACATTATTAATGATTTAGTAGGATTTTTGTTGTTGAAAATTTTATATAATATGTCAACAATAAAATGATTACTATAATTAAAAAGATAATAGCATATTCATTACTAGCAAGAAGACGCAGTAACCGCATCTAACCCAAAAGGAGAAAAAATACTACTGTATAAAAAACCACTAAGGTCCGTGTGTCTTGGTGCATTGTTTTAAATTATGTTAGACTAAAAAGGAGTCATTACGAAGTTGCAATGACCTAACCTTATGTGTAGGGCATATATTCTAAAAATTATTAGGAGCAGAGTAATGATGTTATTGGGACGAAAAAACTCACATTTTCAAGAAGGTGATGTTATTCATAATGACAAAGCCGAAGACCATTAATGTCAACAATTTTGCGTTATGCTATGTGTGTTGACTTGACTATAGACTTGACAAGCTGTGGTGTTTGGAATATAATTATTTCCTTGTCACAGGATAACAACATTATTGAATATTTTATGCGTGTTTGGAATATAATTAGGAAGGCTTAAAAATCAATTAGAACCAAAAAAAAAAGTGAATTGAATGAAAAATGTAGGCTTCAGATAGCTTTTGAAAAAAAAAAAAAAAAGATTTTTGGGCAAAAATATCAAAAAGTTGAAGTAATTTTTTTCTGATTTCTGATTTTTTTTTATTTTTCTTGTGTCATTCAAATTAGTTTATGTTCAACTGATTTTTTTTGGGCAAAAACCTATTTAAACATATATTACACTATATTAATAAACTTTGATCTCAATTTCAATTTGCAAAAGTCCGTTAAATAAAATTTATTTTTTAAAATGTTAATCCAAACAAGTCTTTTTTGTTTTATAGGACTAATCAAGCGTTTATTACACGTTATAAAGACAAAAGAGACCTTATTAGTGTCGGAGTTTCGTTTGGGCTAAGCAACGAAAGCCGAATTAAAATCTATAAACCTGCAAAAGTGATGGATTTGCTTCTTCCTTTTCTTTTCTTTTTTTGCGTCAACGTACAAGATGTAATAAACCTATGTTAATTAGTCAAACTTTTATGCAGACTAATTAAAGATTATTCCACATGGTACAAGGACGAAATTTGCATATTGGAAAAGACGTGGAGTTTCTATAGCAATTTGGACCACCAGATTATGGTTTAATTTTTTAATATACTCTTATTTATATATTGATCTACTTCAATTTTGACAATAATTTTGTGCAAGTGTTTGGAAAAGAAACAATATAAATGTATATAAACTATAAGGTCTATACAACATTTCACCATTATCATAACACTTCTCTCATGCTCTATAATTTCTTTTTTATTCTTTCGATTCAATATAATCTCTCTACAGATCTCATTAGACTGTTCTATGTAATCAACATAAGATATTAGTAGAAAAATCAGTGTACTTTTAAGCATTTTCCAAGATATTATCTCTTTTATTGGTCGAATGAGAGGGGGGAAAATAATCTAGTTGTGACTGAAAATAAATGAATCACTCAACTTTTGGCATTTTGAAAGAGACCCTAATGGAATCCTGAGTTCTCAAGTGCTTATAGAGTAGAGGAAATTACATAATTGGACATTCTTTTTTGTTGTTTGTCAGATATATAGTTGGATATTCTAAATTACTGAAGGCATATTATCTTCTGGGCACTTTTTGTTTAGTGGCAATCCACAAAGATCAAGGTTTCCTTCATAACACGAGGCATTAAAGCTCTGCAATTGTGTTCCTATCGAGATTTTTCTAGAGAGACTGTTGTTTGACAAATCTAATACACTAAGATGATCAATATGAACAAGGCTTGAAGGAATTGGGCCTGATAGTTTATTTTTTGACAAATCGAGAAATTCTAGAGATTCTATATTGCTAATCTTCATTGGTATCTCTCCACTTAACTGATTTCTTGACAAATTTAGGGAATCCAATCCTAACAAAGAGATGAGTTGGTTTGGTATTTTTCCTATTAAAGCATTACTAGAGAGATCAATACTTTTAAGAAAAAATTCTAGCCTCTTAAACACCTGATCTTGACCTTTCCATGCTAATCTTATATAGAATTCAAAAGATGCAGTGAGATTGGGGGATATTGTCCTATTGATCTTATATGTATGGCCACTATCAGCTAGGTTGATGTCCTTTTGTGCCATAACAACAAAATTTTGAAGACAATATGGAATTTCACTTGATAACATATTATGAGAGAGATCCAAGAGCCGAATCTGCTTTAAGTGACAAAGATGCACAGGTAAACTACCATTTAAATAGTTCATTCGCCAAGCTTAGAACTTCTAACTGCCTAAGACCCTCCCCAAGCCATGAAGGTATTGCAAACAACTTATTCTCTGACACACCCAACAATAATAACTTGGAGCAATTCACTAAAGAGAAAGGAAGTTCTCCGGTCAAACTATTGTTTCTTAAAATCAAAGCCTCCATATTCACAAGGAGTCCTAAAGATGATGGGATCTCTCCTGATAAATTATTGTTGCTCAAATCAACAAGCTCCAGTGCATTTAGTTGGCTCCAACAATTAGGTATGTGTCCCTTTAATTGATTGTTTGATAGGTCTAAAATGACAATGCCTCCATCCTCCGTTTGCTCACAAACAAGTGTAATCAAATTTGAGAACTTATTTTCAAAAAGATGAAGTTCTGATGCTTGCCAAAGAAATGATGGAATTGCACCTTCAAAGTTATTTGAATTCAAAATAATTTCTGGTTGATAATTGAACTTGAGTGGTAAATTTGAGATTTCACCAGAAAAATTATTGAATGAGATGTTCATATAATTTATATTTTTTAACAATGGCCAAAACCATTCTGGCATCGTACCTGAAAGCCCGTGATCAGAGATATCCAAACCTAATAATTGATGTTGATTACGAAGCCAAGTTGGAAAATTAGGACCTATCATGCAAGAAGCCATACCCATAACAAGTAACTGAAAAGGAGGAAGCCAACTGGTTCTGATTTCCAAGCTCAGTGGATTGTGAGAAAATGATAAGAACAACCAATTAGAAAGATTTTTGAAATGTGATTTAGTGATTACACCTCCCAAATTATTCCCATGCAAATCCAAACTTTCCAGTTGAGACATCAATCCAATGCTTTCAGGTATTTTTCCTTCTAGTTGGTTACTAGAGAGATCCAAATATTGCAAAAAGGAAAAACCTGAAAGATTAGGTAACATGCCCGTCAAATCGATTTCCTTTTAAATCCAAAATTTGTAATGGATGTCTATTGCACCATGATATATTGGAAATGAACCTCGAAAGGTCCCCACTGAAGTTATTGTAGGCAAGTGTTAAGTTCTTCAATGTGCATATATTCCCTAGTGATGTTGGGAGTTCACCTTGCAGATGATTATAGGAGAGATCAAGATCTTCAAGAGACCTCATTATGTTTCCAAAACCATAGGGAATGAAACCACTAAGCGAATTGTAACTGAGGTCCAGTTCATGAAGATTGAAGGTGAAGTTGGAAATCCAATAGAATATGGTCGTTGATGCCAAATGATTTTGAGACAGATCAAGATGTATAAGAGAAGTGAGGTTGGGATTGAAAGATGTGAAGATAAGATTATTTGATGAAAGGCTACAATTTTCCAAATAAAGCTTTTGAAGATTGGAGCCGAAGTTCAATGTCATTACTGACATCAATTTATTATAAGAGAGATCAAGAACAATGAGAGAAAGAAAATGAAAATGGGAAGATAAAAAATAGAGATTATGAGATGAAAGACTGCAAGTTTGTAGATAAAGCTGTTGAAGGCTGGAGTTGAAGAGGAAGAGCCATTGAAATAATAATGAGTTCAAGTTATAGTCAGAGAGGTCAAGGATGACAAGAGAAGAAGAATAGTTGAAAGAAGAAGCAGATAGAGGAGGGCCATAAGCATAAGAAATGCCACATCCGGTTAGTGTCAATTCTTTTAGTTTTGGCACGAGTTTACCCATCATCATGTGCAACCACATCTGAGAATTGCCGACATCACGCACATAACTCAACTCAAGATTTGTTAATAAAGAGAGCTTTGATATCCACTCTATATCACCATTGTTTTTGTCAGCTACTGTGGGGTTAGAACAATCACCACCAAGTCGTAGAGCGTGGAGCTTGGAGAGATTCCCAAGTCGATAAGGAATCACTCCAACAAGATAATTTTCTCCAAGATCAAGGTACTGCAACTTGGAAAGATTTCCAATTTGCCAAGGGATAGCTCCATCCAAGTGATTGTTACTCAAATCAACATATTGTAAGTTTGAAAGCTTTCCCAGTTGATTGGGAATACTCCCAACAAAATCAGAATAAGAGAGGATGAGATACCTTAAGTTGGTGAATAACTCTATGGATTGAGGGATGTCACTTTGATAGAAACAATTGTCACTGAGATCCAAATGTTTCAGTTCACGCAACTCACTCAACAAAGTAATATTAACGATACCAATCATACAAAATGAACTGAACTACGAAGATCAAGAATTTGAACATGACCTGTTTGGTTGCTGCAATGAACTCCTTTCCAGTTGCAACAATCTTCAGCATCTCCGTCCCTCCATGTGGACAGCATATCATAGTCAACATAGATGCCATGTTTGAACAACAGAAGAGCTTTCCTCTCCTTCTCGATGCAATTCTTCAATGCTTCACCATCAGAGGCCAAACTGAGTCTTGTATGCAGCAACAATAGCAATGTCAATAATGCATTAAAAAAATTGAACACACAGACCATCACAGCGATGAAATAGCTTCAATACAAGTTCAAAAGTAAAACAACTAAAGAGGATTAAAACACACGGTTCTTGGATAACTATGGTTCCTTTTTGTTTATTTTTCTCAGCTCACGAGATGTTGTGAGGCACAAAAATGGATCATCAAATTTATAGAGTTCATTGATGGATCACTTGTACCCTTTTCTGATGAAGACAGGTCATTAGAAGACTAAATGTGGAGAGAACACGTTATTTCAACCACCTTGTTTTTAAAAAAGATAAAAATTAAAAAAAAAGCACAATGTCTTCAGAGTTGATAATATTGAGCATTTTTGTTGGTGTCAGATAGTGCGCTCTTGTAAGATACTCCTCCGATCCTAAATATAAGACCCTTTTGGTAGTGTAAATTACACTACAAAAGGGGTCTTATATTTAGGGTAGGAGGAGTATTATTTTGCTTGGACAAACACTCTTTTTTATCAAAACATTCTCTCACACATCCGCACACGTAATTGAAAGTTGGAATTCATCATTTAATACAAGAGCAACAAAAAAAATCGTTTAATTTATTGACGACATTTCAAAGCAGTGTAAATGTGATCTTAAATCTAAATAATTTAAAAGATGTAAAATTACTTGAAAATTCTCTTCTTATTTTTAGCACCGATTTTGCCATTTTCATACATATTCTCCTCTAACTCAGTCGCGTGACAGCAATGTTTCTAGCAAATCCCAAGTCCTCATAGCTAATAATACCATGTTATTTCCAATATTAGATTATTTAACATTTTTTTACCAGAGATTATTTAAATTAGATGCACTTCAATATCAACTAGAGAATTACTACGGGGTCTCCAAAAAGTTAATTATCAAAAAATACTAATAATAAATAAGCAGTGGTCATTTTCTATATCAAAACTTGTTATTATAAGCCGCTATACATTTATTATGACTTTTTAAAAATTATGTTATTTGCTTAGAACTCCATAGCAATTCTCTCAATATTAATTCTTAGCAGTTTAATGACTCCATTTTTTTTATGTTGAATTTTTATTCTATCGTAACCATGCTTTTGTGACAGCTAAATTTTTATTTTCAACATAAGCTTTGTTGCCGTTATATATTCCATTACTAATTTTCCAAGAAGCTTCGCGACCATATTAGATTATATTAGACTAAAATGAGCGATCATGAAGCTGCAATGATCTTACCGTTACGTGGCATATATATTTAATTTGTAAGTTAAAGTTTCACTTTAAATAAATTATAATTTATGAAAATTATCTTTATATTTGTAGAGACTTAATAGGAGTAGAGTAATATTTGCGAGACTCACATTTTCATGAAAGTAATAATGAAAACGACTAATGAAGTCCGCAGACTTCAAAAGCTGAAGATCGTTGGTTGGCAAAAGAGGGGGGGACTGAAGACCGTTGCTATCATTAATTTAACGTACTTAAAATCTTATGAAGTGTTTGGATTAACTCTTTAAAAATAATTTTACAGTATACAAAATAAATATATGAAAAAAATTATTTTGACTTATGTAAAAATATTTTTTCAAAGTGCTTTTGATATGTAATGACGTTGCTATAGACTTGAAAAGTTGTGATCTGGCTATCACTAAAACTTTTATTCTAGGATAACAACATTATTAAACTTTTTTTTTTTTTGGATTTCTCCATCCAGTATCTCAGGGCAATAGCCATCTTTCAAGCGTGTCAACGGCCCCAAACTAATCCGAATCGAAGGCATGCAAGGAACCTTTTGGTCGGCGCCCTCTGACCCTTAAGGGTGCTGCGTTCCTACAGCTCGAACTCGAGACCCGTGGTTAAGCTAGGACAGCCCCAACCAGCTGACCTAACCCCGCGGGGTTAACATTATTAAACTTTTTAATGGTCCAGTTTCACAGGGACTAATTATGCGTTACAAACATGATGTAGACTTTATTGGACTATGTACAACTTTATTTTATTTTTAAGCATTTTTCTTTAAAGTTATCATCTCTCTTTTTTTTTTTTGGGACTGAAGTTATCATCTGTTTTATGCGTCGCTTGAGAAAAGGAAGAATCGAATTGTGACTGAAAATAAATTAATCACTCAACTTTTTGCATTTTCAGAGAGATCCTGATGGAATCACGAGTTCTTCTATAGTGCATTCACCACTGAGCAATATAATGTTATCAGGGTTTGGGTCTGAAATTAATGGTTTGAAAATATGCTGGGCCTATTAAGTTCATAAGCTTGTATGATTGGACATCCTAAAGGACTCAATTGTAACTGGGCTGCCCAATTTTCCATTGGGCCAAAGAGTATTAACTAAAAGCCCAATAATAAAAAACAAGAATTGTCCTTCCCTAAGATCCGGTAAGCCCATAACGCCTAATTTAGAACTGTCAAATCATTCCATTAATTTCAACTCACTTCAATCTTCAGCACCCCCCATCAACGAGGGGGCCTCAACATCCATAGAGTGAGTTTTTTATACTACATCTGCTACTAAATATAAAATTTATTTTTATAGTATTGAATATTTCATTCTGTAACATAACAAATATATTTACGTCTTTTTATCAAATTTCACTGTCGTTTTAATTCTCATTCTTATAAAAAATATGTCACCAACTCCTTAAGAGCTTATAATATCTGTGCCCTAAGTTGAGAGAATATCATCAAAATTCAAAAGAAAGGGAAGTGAGTTTTGTCGGAGACTTCTTATTAATTTTTTTTAACATTATTCAATGAAAATTTGGAAAAAAAAATAAAGTATATTTCTATGAAGATACAAAATATAAATTAAAAAGTAAGGATAGATTCAGCACCTTTATTTTATTTTTCAGATATATTCAGTATTCTGATCCAGACCTTTTCTCTTCTGTTTTTTGTGTATCAAATACTTTAACCTTATATTCTAATTTTTATAGTGTTAAATATAGCTAAAAAAATAATATAAAGTATTAGGTATACCTTTAAATGTTTAAATATTTTTTTATGTGATTCTGTTTTTCACATACAGATATAAAAAGATGCTTGCTTACCCAAAAAAAAAAAGATATAAAAAGATGCCCGTTTTCATTGATCAGGAAACGAACACTTTTGCCTCAATCATGAATGTACTATTAATTACTTAGCAGACGGGAAAAAGAAAACCCACAACGATACGTACTATTATTGCGATAACAGGTGCATCAAAAACCAGTTGTCATCACATGTGGTCACTACTTTATCGACTGAAATATCACGTGGTCACCTGATCATATAAAAAAGCTTAGACAAGTTTTTGATGAAGTATTATGTTCTCATTGTTAGGATTTAGGAGGATTAAGGGGAAAAAAATATTAACTACAAATAAATACAGTGACCTTAATTTCATTAATCATCTACAAAATATGACTTCTCGCTCTTCTTTACAGGTTACGCTGTTCCCAATCTGTAGTAACAAATAATGAAAAGAACCTAGCACGTAAAAAAATTACATATACAAATTAAACGATTCTCAGCAAGGAACCAACTATAAAGGGGGCAACAAAATGTAATCATAGGATTCTTTTCTCCCGAAAAATCGAATCCTCCCACATATAAACATATGCATGGTCTATTCGCCACGTCAAATTAATAAGATCATCTTATCTCCTGAACCAGGCAAAAGTACAACCACATGGGAAGGAATTAAATTAAAGCAAATTAATTAAAGGCATGCAGTTATTAGAAACTTCCAAATCAAGATTTGTAGCGAATGGTCTGGATGGATTTAATGTTTTATTCCGCTTAAGGCACGTCTCTCTTTTTTATTTGTACCCCGAAATATTAAGTGAATAAATGTCCGTTTAAGATATTACCTCCAATTCTAAATATAAGATTTCGTTTGTAAATTATAAATAAGGTTTTATATTCAGAGGAGGAGGTAGTATTATTGAAATTTAATGAAAAAAGCTAGTTAGATTTGAATTGCTCGCTATATAGATTCTATGTATATTGTCCATGGTTGAGTGAACTTGTTGGGAAGTGCAGCGGAGACCAATCTTCTATTAGAAGTGGTTACTAATAAGAATCATCATCTTTATAATTAACACACGTGCTATAGAAAACGGAGGCGATTGAATTAATGGGTGTGTGAATAGGATAAGAAAGAAATTAGCTAGCTGTTAAGGGCCTTAAAAGAATAATAATGCACCGCCCAATTGGTGTAATCATATGTTGATATATATATGTATATATATTACACAAATCATATTTATACATACATATATATCATATTATTTTTCTCCAAATATTTCAAAGTATAAATATCTAAATTTTAAATATTTTATTTGACAAGAAGGTTGATGCTGCTCCTACACCTTGGTGGTCCCGTCACGTTGCTTCGCAGGACTCCTGCTAACAATTTGAAATTTTTACGTTTATAAGCATAAAAATATATAGACATATTTTTAAAGATAAAAATAGAAATACAAAAATAAAATAAGAATTTTATGCATGAGTTGTATTGTTCTTACTTGGAGATAAGTAAGAATCAATTAACTACTGGCAAAAGTCCAGATGTTTGCGCCAAGATCGAGTCCAGATGTTTGTGCTATCATATTAATTGCTGATGGATGAACTAAGAATCAATTATAGGAAATTAGAACTTTGAAACAAGTGATTCTGTATAATGCACGGCTCCCTTAACAAATACCAGAACACTTGTATCTCCAAGAGCTCCATTATGGACGTACGATGTTGGTCCCCTTGCCCTGGAATCAGTGGCTACGAAATTTGACATTCAAAACACGTGCTGCCAAGCTGTCTTATTGTATATTAATTGATTGATTCTTGGGAAAATTGAATGAGAAATTTGGGAAGAAGAAGGACCAAAACTTGAAAATCATCATTACAGACTCCAAAATTTGCGATTGACCTTCAAGAAAATTTTAAGAGTCTATACTAATAGTTCTTGAAACTGTATTGCAGATCTGCATGCACCTTCAAGAACCTTCAATATTTAATACTCCTTTGGTCCTATTTATAGGACAGAGAGAGAAAGTTTTTTTGGTCTTATTTATTGGTCACTTTATTAAATTTTCAGCATGAATATACTATTCTATTCTTTATTTATTATAGTATAGGTAGTTATCTCTTTTGAAAGATGTATATATTAAATATAGGTAAAATTAAATAATGTTATATTTTAACAGAGAATTAATACATTTTAACAATTTTTTTCTATATAAAATATACTAGAAGTGCCGAGTATATACTTCCCCTCAATTTTCTCACCCATTTGTTGCTTATGGACAGCCACAACTTTATATATATATATATATATATATATTTCCTTGCCTCAAAATGAGTTAAAAATAATAGAATTTGATGCTACTGCCCCTGACCCTAGCCCATTATAAATTGGTGGTTTCTAACTTTCTATAGCTCCTCCTACAGCAAGAAAGCACATAATTGCCTTGGCTTCTCTCAGCCTTTCTACTTTAATGGCTTCCAAAACACAACCTCTTATCACTATGCTCCTCTTATCCCTGTTGCTACTCTCTCACCTGAGCTCCTCCCATGGCTGCCCAGTTGTCACATACTGGGGACAGAATAGGAATGAAGGAGAGTTGAACACAGCATGCGACACCGGAAATTACGAGATAATCAACATAGCATTCTTGAACAAATTCGGCAATGGACAACCTCCAGAGATAGACCTCTCAGGGCATTGTAATTGGAACACTCCATCCGGTGAGCCTGTTTGCACCGGATATGCCTCCCAAATAGCCCATTGCCAAGCCCTGGGCATCAAAATCTTCCTTTCTCTCGGAGGATATTCTTCGCAATATACCTTGGCTTCAGCTGCTGAGGCCAAGGAACTTGCAGATCACCTCTGGACCCACTACCTCAGTGGCCAAGCCATAGGTCCCTTGGGACTGGTGGCCTTAAACGGCATTGATTTTGACATCCGAGCTGGTACAAACCTATACTGGGATATCCTTCTTAGAGATCTTTACGTATACACCCAGCAAAAGAAGTTTTACTTATCAGCAGCACCACAATGTCCAATCCCAGATTACTACTTAGACTCCGCCATGAGAACTGGCCTCTTTGACTACATCTGGATCCAGTTCTACAACAACCCTCCTTGCGAATACACAGATGATGGAGATACTCATAAACTTATCAATTCATGGAACCAGTGGACCACCACATACACCGCCACCAAGTTCTATGTTGGCCTCCCGGCGTCTCCCGCTGCAAACGATAGTGCCGGTGGTTATGTCCCGATCGATGTGCTCAACAACAAGATTCTTCCGCAGGTAGAAACCTCTCCCAAGTTTGGTGGGGTTGCATTATGGAGCAGGTACTACGATTATCTATCCGGGTACAGCGGTAAAATCAACTGTACTGCCCCTGCAGCTCTTAAGGTTGTCCGTGCGCCGTTGGTTGCCATGATGAAATCTGCCTCCGACGTTCTGTATCGCGTTTTATCTTAGTAGTAGTGTGTGACTGCAGCCTCTCTAGCTACTATCATGTATGGAATAAGTTGTGTGGAAGGCTAGTGCCTTCGATCCTTAAGTGACAACTTGATTCTACTCAATTTGTCATCTACAACTAAAAGTTTAATCGATCTTGTGGTTGGTATGCTTTTTTTTTTTTTTGCCCAAAACGTTGCTAAGATTTGACTTGAGTGCTTTATAACAAGGTATTGAAAAATAGGCAGGTCTCTGAATAGGTCGAGATAATGGGTAAAAAGTTAGTGTGTAAGCTAGAGTTAAAACAAGGTCGAAACCAATGGTTTAAAACCCGGACCAGACCAAACGGTTGGACCGGTCAAACCATGAGCCGGAAGCATCAACGGCTCCCTTTTGCCGTTCAAACCGTTTGAGAGATTAGACCGAATTGAGCCGTCTTGAACTGGCTTTTGAGCCAGAAGCCGGATTTGAGCCGCGAACCGGAATGGATTTTTAAAAGCCGACCAGGTTAGAGGTGGAGTGGGTCTGACATTGTGAGCTGAAAGTGAAGATGAAATGGGAAGGAAGAAAACTGATAGACCGCAGAAGGGAAAAACAGGAAATGGTAGAAGGAAGAAAGAAGTAACAAAAGGAAAAGAAAGGGAAGAAAAACTAGAAGAAGGAGATAAACTTGATCTAACCGAGAAGAAGAACCCGAATGAATCCTGAAGGTTGCTGGAACTGGTGTCGGGAGAGTTTTGAAATTGTTAAAATGAAATGGAGTTGCTGGATACAAGCATATGAGGCACTGTCCAACGGGTAAAGGGGTGAGTTGCACAGAGATTTAAGCAACATGCTCTTTGAAAAGTAAGATCACATAAATGCACCTCGGGAGCATAAATAAGTAGGCCTTTTAGGTATATCATACGACCATATTAATATTAAATCTCATGTTTTTCCATTCCCGTTTACAAAAAACTTCTTAGAGGCATGTTCATATTCTGTTGTGTGTGTGTTTTTTTTTCGCTATAAATTAATTTATTCAAAATTTATATGAAACGATTTTTTGCCAAAATATAAATGACTAACATAATCTAAATGTGTATATGTATTTAGAAAATTTATTTTTTAAAATTTTTAATGATTTGATTTTTTTTTTCACATATATCATTATATAGATATATAATATTATTTTTAATTTAATTATTATGTTAACGGTCCGACCGATTGAACCATGACCCGTTAGTCTTTCTGGTTCAATGTTTGATCCGGCTTTTAAAACATTAGTCGAAACAGTAAGGAATAAAAAAAATTAAAAATTAGTTTAAATTCTAATCATGCCCACCCAAAAGACTAAATATTAATTTAATATCTAAAATCTCTGACAAAATAATCATATACTTACATTGTCTTTCCATTTTATCTACAATTCTCTTGATAAATTGACATCACAGTATCATATTATCAAAATTACTAAATATTCATTTGAAAAAAATATCCAGATAGATTTACGACAACAAAATACTCATATCTAGAATCCATTAGTCACTAAATAATACTCCTCTGATCCTATTTATAGGGCAGGGAGAGAAGATTTTATTTGTCCTATTTATAAGTCACTTTATTAAATTTTCAGTGTGAATATACTATTTTATCCTTTATTTATTATGGTGTAGGTAATTATCTTTTTTGAAAGGTGTATATATTAAATATGAGTAAAGTTAGAAAATTTTATATGTTAATGGAAATTTAATACATTTTAAGGTTTTTTTTATTTATGTGAAATATGTTAAAATGCGTTATGAATAGGACCACAGGAGTAATATTTTTAGCATTAAAATAACTTTAACAAACACACACACACACAACTGGGTTAGCCCATCAAATCGGTCGGGTTAACTCGGTTTTTTCTGAGTTGAACAGGTCATATCGGTCAACCCACCTACCAGTGTTTGTTGCTGACTGGACCGGTCAGGTGACCATGGGCCAATTTCCCGTCTAACCTAGCTTGTTTGGTCAGGAATAGCACCTCATCACACACTTTCACCATCATCTTCTTCTTCAAACCCATCTTCTTTCTTCTCTCTTTTCTCACACCCAACGTATCTTGTATATGCTTGAGTGCTTTTGGTTGTGAAGGCCCATCTATTACAGTATTAAGTGGTTTTCCCCCTTTCAGCGTTACTGCTTGCAAACTGATGAATATTGTTGGAGGCTAGATGAAAGCCAAAAGTCTCCGGCCTTGATTTATTGGTGGATTGAATAGAGAGGAATGAGGAGCAGGAAGGAGAGACAATAGATCTGAGGGGAAGATGAGCATGCTGAAGTGTTGCGGATAATAAGAGAGAGAAAGAAAATGGGTAAAGAAATGCCTCAAAAAGAGAGTTGGAAAATTAAAAAAAAAAGGACCTTTTTTAAAAAATTATTAAAATATTATAAATCTGAAAATTCACACATAAGCTACTACGTAGGCTTAAATTTGTCCAAATGGAATGTTTTCATTGGTTAGTGTACAGGTGAGGTACCCATTACCTAAGAATTCCTTAACTTAGGGCTCGGGTGCTCCCAAAACTATGGTTTGTGAGGTAAAATCATGGTTTGAGTGGGATGTCACCCAAATAGTATCTATTTTGGAGAAATAATTTGAAATCATGGTTTGTGTCAAAACTATGGTTTTGAATCCCAAAATCATGGTTTTATGATAAGTGAATCCATTTTACTTGTGGTCAAATTAGATAATATGATTATACTTGTCAGAGTATACCTCAACAATAATATGACTTTAATATCCCTCAATTATTTTTTTATAAATATGTTTAATCTTATATCTCATAAATATATATACACATATTAATTATTTATTAATTATACCATCTTATGTATTATTAATTATGTTGGTAAAAAATATATTATTAGCAATTTTATTCTTTCAAATTAAAATATATCATAAAATCTATCTTTTATATAATTATCATATTAATTTATGTTTTTTTAGTAATTTGTATATATAAAAAGTACTTTTGATAATAACTATTCAAACATTCTTACTTCTTAAAATTATTTTTTTACAAAATTTATTCTTCTCAAAATCTATTCTTTAGAAATTATTCTCTAAGTTATGTTTTGGTTTTATCCAAACACTTTTTTATTCGCGATATGCATTATCTATTTGCCACATACGCAACCGGCAGGTGCAAAACTTGCGGCCCGGGGGGATTGATGAACGAAGCGATATCCAAAGGATATCACTTTTGTAACCGAGCTGGCAATAAGACAAAGGCAATTATTAGAAACTATGAAAATAGTACGTTAAGAGGTGACCCAATTGTCACGTTCTCATCGCTCGTTGTTGCTTTATGGCCCTAGAATAGCATCAACAAAAAAGTTTTTGATTAATACAGAAAGATGAAGCCAAAAGAACCAAAAAAAAAAAGTTCCACATGCATATATCACACGTAAATTGAAGGGTTAATTAATCTGTAAGTCTTTATAGTTTTAACTAATTTTGAATCAGATCTCTATATTTTTTTCACTTTTTATTAGGTCCTTATACTTTCACATGTTTTTAATTAGATCCCTATATTTATTTTTCTTTTTATCAAGTACCCATAATTTTGCTAAATTTTCAATAAGTCCATGTTAGTTTTAATTTTTATTTATTAATTAAATATAAACTTAATTAAATAGATTGACACTGAAATATAAAATATGAATAATGAAATTAAATTAATAATTATATAATAAAAATAAGTAATATAATTAATTAATTAAGGAAATTTTTTTAGAAAAATTATTTTTTTCTGGTAAAAAATAAAATATTATAATAATTCATTATTTACATACTAAAATTATTATAATAATTCATTATTTTTATAAAATAAAAATAAAATAAAGATTAAAAAATTCAGAGACTTAATTAAAAATAAGATAAACCTATAAGGACTTGATAAAAAGAAAAATAGATACAAAGCCCTAATTAAAAACAGATAAAAATATAAAAACCTAATAAAAAGGAAAAAAAACTATAGATACCTAACACAAAATTGGTTGAAGCTACTGTAGTCGCAAATTAATTAACCCTAAATTTAATATGCAGAAGGATACTGCCAAAAAAAGGTTTCACATGCGTCCTCGTTGCTGTCACGTCACACATAAATTTCCCAACCGATAGTATATATTGATTGCCTTGCTTGCGTGCCTCTGTATTTTTAAACGGTATTTACCCGTTAGGCAGTCATGTTACTCCTCTAATCCTTAATATACCATTTTTTTAGTTAATTTTTATTCTAAATATAAGACATATTTTTTATATTTATTAATTTTTTTAAAAGTATCCTTATGATACTCCCTCAACCATGATCAAGTAGAAGAGGAAGAGAGGATATTAAGAAAGATGATTATGGTATTTTAGAAAAAACTTGTCATATTTCTTATAATTAACTAATTTACCTAATTTTTTTAATTTAGTCAAATTAATTAAATAGATCTTATATTAAGAATCGGAAGAGTATTATATGTTATCCTATGAATGAATGTATGGATATGCAAAATTTAATTTAACAAAATGATAAGGATGATGCTTCTCTCTCACACACGCCCTTCGCAGGACCAGGATAGAAATCTGAATTTATATATTTTATAGAAATAACTATACATGACATATTTTTAAGAGATGAAAATAATAATATTAAAATGAAATAATTATATAATCTACGTAAAAAATTAATTTAATGCTTCAACCTGATGAAGAAGAGAACACTATATTAAAACCAAATGTTATATATATTCCTCAACATTAAAAAATTCGGTGTAACTATCCCTTTATTAATACTCGATGTGCGAAGCAATTATTAAAAATGTGATGTGATCGAAGGAGTAGAGATAGACTTAATCAAAAAGGCTGGTAAAAAAAAAAAAAAACTTAATCAAAGAGGTATGCAATTATAACGTTTGAACTTTTAATATTCCATGATCAATAATCACCCGTGTATAGTCCCATTATATTTCTTACATCATGAATTTAATATATGTAAATTAGTTATTAAGTTCCTATATTAATATGTAGATCAAGGAATTTGTTTGTGTTAAAATTATCTTTGGTTCTCTTTAAATATGTCCTTAATTAAATAGGGATGTTTTTTAAAAGATCATTTCTTAAAGTTGAAAAAAACTTATAAAGTAGGAGTAGTTTTCTTAAAAAATATTGTAAAATATCGTAAAATTCTAAACTATATAGTATAAAAAAGAGACATAAACTTTTTGAAAAAATGATGATGTATCTAGAAGCGTAGGAAGACCAAAGATGGCCGATCGTGGTTCCCTAGCTAGTGATTACATAGCTTGCGGGGTCCTTGAAGAAAATGGCTGCAAAACTCAACATTCATAGCACGTGCTACGTAGAAGTCTTAATATTCTTATAGTTTAATTAATGATGCATTTCCTTGCTTCAGCATGGGTTAAAAATAATAGGATTTGACGCTAATGACCCCAGCCCCAGCTAGCCCATTATAAATTGGTCATTTCTGTGGTTCCTGCTAAAAAAAGAAAGCACATTGCCTTTGGCTTCTTTTAACCTCTACTTTCATGTCTTCCAAAAAACAAGCTCTGGTCCTCCTCCTTTCGCCCTTATTGCTGCTCTCTGACTTGAGCTCATCCCAAGGCTGCCCAATTGTCACCTACTGGGGACAGAATGCGACACCGGAAAGTACGAGATCATCAACATAGCATTCATGAACACATTCGGCAATGGGCAAACTCCAAATATAGACCTCTCAGGACATTGCTCTGAGTCTTGGGGTGTCCCTTGCACTAAATATGCCTCCCAAATAGCCTATTGCCAAGGCCTAGGCGTCAAAATCTTCCTTTCTCTCAGAGGAGCCTCTGGTCAATATGGTCTTTCTTCAGCTCAAGACGCCCAGGAGTTTGCACAACACCTCTGGACCTACTACCTCAGTGGCCAAAGCCCAGGTCTCCTGGGAAACGTGACCTTAGATGGCATTGATTTTGACATCGAAGCTGGTTCAAACTTGTACTGGGATGTCCTTCTTAAAGATCTTTACACTTATAAGGAAGTGAAGACCGTTTATTTATCAGCAGCACCACAATGTCCAATCCCAGATCACTACTTAGACGCCGCCATCAGAACTGGCCTGTTTGACTACATCTGGGTCCAGTTCTACAACAACCCTACCTGCGAATACACAGATGATGGAGATACTCAGAAACTTATAAGTTCATGGAACCAGTGGACGACCACCTTCAACGCCACCAAGTTCTATGTCGGCCTCCCGGCGTCTCCCGCTGCAAATGGTAGTGCCGGTGGTTATGTCCCTATCGATGTGCTCAACAATGAGATTCTTCCGCAGGTAGAAACCTCTCCCAAGTTTGGTGGGGTTATGTTATGGAGCAGGTACTATGATTATCTATCTGGGTACAGCGGTAAAATCAACTGTACTGCCCCTGCAGCTCTTAAGGTTGTCCGTGCGCCGTTGGTTGCCATGATGAAATCTGCGTCGGAGGTTCTGTATCGCCTTTTATCGCAGTACTAGACTGTGACTCCAACCTCTCTAGCCACTATGTCATGTATGGAATCAATTGTCCGAGGGTAGTGCCTTTCTTCCATGTTAAGTGATGAAAGCCTGATTCTAGTCAGGTTATCATCAATGAGAAATAAAAACTTTAATAATTTACTACGTGATACTGTTCTTTTAAGGTTTTACTAGTTTTTGTTTCTTGTCCATTTTGACGATGTTTGCGGTCGTATCCGTCTGCTGCGTGCAGCTGACACAGCTAATTAACACAAATCAAATTGCACCTATAACTCAGCGACGACGTTGCTTATTTAATTAATTAGGCCCCAGCTCCTTCTAATATTCTGGTACTAATATTAAAATACAAGCATCAAATGTCTAGCTAGCTAGCTTCGCCTTTAACATGAGACACATATAAACGTCCTTCTACCTCGCGAGATTTTCTTCTATAGGGAATAGAATCAATCATAGGTTCTTTTGTCCATAGCTAAGTTATGAGAAGTAAAATTTTAAGATAATACTCCTTTTACTTTGTGGAAAATATATCGACGTTAATGTGACCGCCTTCCAAGGCCATAGTTAACTTCTGCTTCTTCGCTTACAACTTCTTCCTATTTTCCGATTATCTTTGGTGTGTTTTTTTTTTGGCTATGTCCATAACTTATTTATCAATAATGCAACCATGTTCATATTTGTACATTGTATTTATCTATATTTTTCTTGATTAAAATATTTTAAATTTTGATATAGATTTGTATCTAAAAATTCGTGATGATCTATCATACCTTGAAAGAACATATTAAAACATTTTTCTGTTTTAGTTGATTTTTTTCTTTTTCTTTTTTGGTTAATGTCCATAATTTTTTTTGCCCATATATGGACAAATATTTGTACTTCAAGTTATTTATTTATATTTTCTCTAAGGACATGCATGTATTAAATTGTAGTTTAAATTTACCTTTAAAAGCTGCTCGATGACCATATATTTAGGAAAAGCTTAAAACCTTTTTCTTTTTTCATTGGTCTTTGACGATTTTTTAAGTCATCTCTCTCTCTCTCTCTCTCTCTCTCTCTCTCTCTCACACACACACACAATTTGTTCGTTCAAACGCCCTATGATAATCAATATTCCATTATCGCTTCATCAACCAGGCTTTAAAAGTACCAACAAGTGGTCGTATGCAAAAATGGTTTCAGGCACTTACAATATGTGTTCCTTGTATCTTTACATAGAGGCATATATATTCTAGAGGACAAGATAGATCTTTTACAATGCTTTGAGGTACAATATAACGTAGTTGTTAATTATTACTTACAATATTTTTCAGATTTATATTAAAATATCCATAAGCCAATCCGCAGTTGCCACGCATAATATTTTTTTATATATTCTTGTTGCTAGAGACAATAAGTAAGGATCAAGGATCAACTAAGAGATAATTACAATTAAGATATGTACAAGGCATTCGCCTGCGTTGTCGCTCGTTGTATTGTGGACAAAAAAAAAAGGAAACTTGACGTTAATAACCCTAGCCCTAGTCTATTATTTTCATATGTGAGAGTTCTCATCGTTGTACTTTAATATTATTCCAGGATGCTTCCGACAAAATGGCCAAATTTTCTGACAAGGGAAATTATTAACTAGAAACATCCAAGTCGCATTAGAGGGGGAGGGGAATCGAAATTTCACCCTCGCGTGGTCCCAGGATCAATGGCGACAAAGCTTCGCGTGTAACTCGAGGCGCCACGTATATGATTAATGAATTTGATATCCTTTCATATCTCTCGTACCCACTTCACACAGAACCCAATTCTTTCCAATAATCGATCCGGTATTAATATTATCTCTCATCCTCGTTATAAGATTTTATCTGTAAATTATAAATAAAATTTTATAATTAGAACCGGTAATATATTAGATTGTGGTCAAATTGTGACAGCAGGAAAAGGCCGAGCGTGTACGTCTACATCTAACTAAACTTAAATGGATAATAGAGTAAGATGACATCAATTTTTATACTTATGATTTGAGATGAGTAACTTCTATAATTTTTTGAGACAAAAAATTGTTATTTTATTGATATGAAAAATTATTACTCACAGTAGTATTAAACTGTCAATGTTGATTAACTTAATGATCGTAACCATTTTGCGCCATTTGACGTATGTCTTGACTTGGCCTCTTTAAACTCGAGCTCATCAAGGGCCAGTCCTTTTGATGGAGTATGTCTTAACTCTTAACCATTTTGATAATTATATTTGTCCATTTTTTTTAGCTAGTACATAAGTTGCCTTCTTTCAACTACTGTTTAGGCAATATTATTGGTAGTTATATGCTTTAATGACCGAAGTCCTAATCCATTATTTTCGTATGTACTGTGAAACTTCTCATCATATATACTTCGTTTTTCTAAGATGCTTCCGATAAGATGACCACATTTTTTGACAAAAGAAATTTTAACTTGAAAACAACCAAATCACATCAGGGAGAAACCGAATTTCACGCAAGATGGACGACGTTGTCCCCTATATTGCTGCTAGCGTTTGACCCGTACGTGCCTGCCACATGTATATAGATAATTAATTCGATAGCAAATCCTTGCACCTCCACCTAATCCCTCTACACAGACCCCAACTCCTGCTAATAATCTGATTTTAATATTAGATTTTGCTCAAGTCGTGACAAGAGAAATAATGAAGTACAGGCCAAGCTTGGACACGTCTACCTAGTTATGTTTAATAAAGATAATTTTACTGATAATAGAGTAAAATTACAGTTGCTTGGCTATGACTAATGAAAAGCCAACAGGCCGAAAAATTAGTCGTTGTGATTTGAATACTTTTCGGGCCAAAAAGTTATGGGAAAAATCACAAAAAAGACACTAAAAAATTGTAAATAGGAATCCGTTACAATATTAATATTGGTTTTGACAATAATTGATAAGTGAATGATAAAATTTTTATGAATGGTTCCTTGTATGCAATTTTTCAATTTTCAGGGACTTTTTTGTGATTTTTTCAAAAGTTATTTTATTCATATAAAATTTTTTATTGCGCACAATGATATTATGAAGGTGGAGTAAAAATAAAGGAGAAGCTATGAGAACAAAGGGATGGGATAGGGAAAAATATAATTGTCAAAGGCCTTTTCAATTTTTCCATTTCGATTTTCATTTGATTAAATATAAAAATTAAACTTGAGAAAAATTACGTATATAGTTGGCTCCATATTCACAAGGAGTCCTAAAGATGATGGGATCTCTCCTGATAAATTATTGTTGCTCAAATCAACAAACTCCAACGTATATAGTTGGCTCCAGCAATTAGGTATGTGCCCCTTCAATTGATTGTTTGATAGATCTAAAGTGACAATGCCTCCATCCTTAGTTTGCCCACAGACAAGCGGAATCAAATTTGAAAATTTATTTTTGGAAAGATGAAGTCCTGATGCTTGCCAAAGAAATGGTGGAATTGCACCTTCAAAGTTATTTGAATTCAAAATAATTATTGGCTGATAATTGAACTTGAGTGGTAAATTTGTGATTTCAACAAAAAAATTGTTGAATGAGATGTTCATGTAATATATATTTTTTAAGAGTGACCAAAACCATTCTGGCATAGAACTTGAAAGCCTGCCATCAGAGATATCCAAATATAATAATTGATGTTGATTATGAAGCCAAAGTGGAAAATTAGGACCCATCATGCAAGAAGCCATATCCATATATCGTAACTGAAAAGGGGGAATCCAACTCGTGTTGATTTCCAAGCTCAGTGGATTGTGAGACAATGATAAGTGTAACAGATTAGAAAGATCTTTGAAATGTGACTCGGTGATTACACCTTCCAAATTATTCCTGTCCAAATACAATCTTTCCAATTGAGACATCAGTCCAATGCTTTCAGGTATTTTTCCTTCTAGTTGGTTAGCAGAGTGGTCCAAAACTTGCAAAAAGGAAAAATCTGAAAGATTAGATAACACGCCCGTCAATCGATTTCCTTCTAAATCCAAACTTTGTAATGAATGTCTATCGCACCTTGATATATTAGAAATGAACCTCATAAGGTCCCTACTAAAGTTATTGTAGGCAAGTGTTAAGCTCTTCAATGTGCACATATTCCCTAGTGATGTTGGGACTTCACCTTGAAGATGATTATAGGAGAGAGAAAGATCTTCAAGAGACCTCATTGTGTTTCCAAAACCATCAGGAATGAAGCCACTAAGCGAATTGTAACTGAGGTCGAGTTCATGAAGATTGAAAGTGAAGTTGGAAATCCAATAGAATATGGTTGATGATTTCAAATGATTATGGGAGAGATCAAGAAGGACAAAAGAAGTAAGGTTGGGATTGAAAGATGTGAAGATAAGATTATTTGATGAAAGGCTACAATTTGCCAAATAAAGCTCCTGAAGATTGGAGCCGAAGTTCAACGTCATTGTTGACATCAATTTATTATAAGAGAGATCAAGAACAATGAGAGAAGGAAAATGAAAATGGGAAGATAAAAAATAGAGATTATGAGATGAAAGACTGCAATTTTGTAAATAAAGATGTTGAAGGCTAGAGCTGAAGATGAAGAGCCATTGAAATAATGATGAGTTCAAGTTATTGTCAGAGAGGTCAAGGGTGACAAGAGAAGAAGAATAGTTGAAAGAAGAAGCAAACAGAGGAAGGCTATGAGCATAAGAAATGCCACATCCGGTTAGTGTCAATTCTATTAGTTTTGGCACAACTTTACCAATCATGTGTAGCCACACCTGAGAATTGCCAACATCACTCACATAACTCAACTCAAGATTTGTTAATAAAGAGAGCTTTGATATCCACTCTGCATCAACATTGTTTCTGTCGGCTATTGTGAGGTCAAAACCATCACCACCAAGTCGCAAAGTGTGGAGCTTGGAGAGATTCCCAAGTTGATAAGGAATCACTCCAACAAGATAATTTTCTCCAAGATTAAGGTACTGCAACTTGGAAAGATTTCCGATTTGCCAAGGGATAGCTCCATCCAAGTAATTGTTACTCAGATCAACATATTGTAAGTTTGAAAGCTTTCCTAATTCATTGGGAATACTCCCTTCAAAAAGAGAATAAGAGAGGTTGAGATACCTTAAGTTGGTGAATGACTCTATGGACTGAGGGATGTCACTTTGATAGAAATAACTGTAACTCAAATCCAAATGTTTCAGATCTTGCAACTCCCTCAACAAAGTAATATTACTGGTACCGGCCATATAAAGTGAATCTGAACCACGAAGATCAAGAATTTGAACATGACCTGTTTGGTTGCTACAATGAACTCCTTTCCAGTTGCAACAATCTTCATCATCTCCGTCCCTCCATGTGGACAGCATACCAAAGTCAGCATAGATGCCTTGTTTGAACAACAGAAGAGCTTTCCTCTCCTTCTCGATGCACTTCTTCAATGCTTCACCATCAATGGCCAAACTGAGTCTTTTATGAAACAACAACAACAATGTCAATAAAGCATAAAAAAATTTGAACACACAACCCATCACAGTGATGAAATAGCTTCAATACAAGTTCAAAAGTGAAACAACTAGAGAGGATTACAACACACAGTTCTTAGATAACCGTGGTTTCTTTTGTTTATTTTTCTCAGCTCATGAGATGTTGTCACGCACAGAAAATGGATCGTCGAATTTATAGAGTTCATTGGCAGATCACTTGTACCCTTTTCTGATGAAGACAAGTCATCAGAAGACTAAATGTGGAGAGAACACGTTATTTCAACCACCTTGTTTTCAAAAAAGATAAAAATTCAACAAAAAAAAATGCACAATGTCCTCGGAGTTCATAATATTAAGCATTTTTGTTGGTGCCGGATAGTGCGCTCTTTTAAGATATATTTTCCTTGGACAAACACTCTTTTTTTATCAAAACATTCTCTCACAGATACGCACACGCAATTGAGAGTTGGAATTCATCATTTAATACAGGAGCCAAAAAAAAAACTCATTTAACTTATTGACGGCATTTCAAAACGGTGTAAATGTGATCTTAAATCTAAATAATTTAAAAGATGTAAAATTACTTAAAAATTCTCTTCTTATTTTTAGCACCCATTTTGCCATTTTCATACATATTCTCCTCTAACTCAGTCGCGTGACAGCAATGTTTCTATCAAATCCCCTGACCTCATAGCTAATAATACCATGTCATTTCCAATATTAGATTATTTAAATTTTTTATACCAGAGATTATTTAAATTAGATGCGCCTCAATATCAACTAGAGAATTACTACAGGGCCTTAAAAAAGTCAATTATAAAAAAATATTAAGGATAAGTAAGCAGTTGTCATTTTCTATTTCAAAACTTGTTATTATAAGCTGCTATATATTTATTATGACTTTTTAAAAATTATGTTATTTGCTTAGAACTCCGTAGCAATTCTCTCAATATTAATTTGTAGCAGGCTCATGACTCCATCTTTTTTTTATTTTGAATTTTTATTCTATCGTAACCATGCTTTTGTGACGGCTAAATTCTTATTTTCAACATAAGCTTTGTGGCCGTTATATATTCCATCACTGATTTTCCAAGAGGCTTCGCGGCCATATTAGATTATATTAGACTAAAGTGAGTGATCACGAAGCTGCAATGATCTTACCTTTACGTGGTATATATATTTAATTTGTAAGTTAAAGTTTCACTTTAAATAAATTATAATTTATGAAAATTATGTTTACATTTGTAGAGACTTTAAATAAATATTTTTTTTTAAATGCTTTTGATATGTAATGACATTGCTATAGACTTGAAAAGTTGTGATCTTGCTGTCACTAAAACCTTCATTTTAGGATAACAACATTATTAAACTTTTTAATGGTCCAGTTTCACTTGGACTAATTATGCGTTTATTAAGCGTTACAAACACGATGTAGACTTTATTGGACTATGTACAACTTTATTTTATTTTTAAGCATTTTTTTAAGTTATCATCTCTTTTATGCGTCGCATGAGATAAGGAAGAATGCAGTTGTGACTGAAAATAAATTAATCACTCAACTTTTTGCATTTTCAAATACATCCTAATGGAATCACGAGTTCTTCGATAGTGCATTCATCATTGAGCAATATAATGTAATTAGGGTTTGGTCTGAAATTAATGATTTGAAAATATGCTGGGTCTATTCAGTTCAGAAGCTCATATGAGTGGACATCCTAAAGGACTCAATTGTAGCTGGGCTGCCCAATTTTCTGTTGGGCCAAAGAGTATAACTTAAAGCCCAATAATAAAAACAATAAATGTCCTTCCCTAAGCCCAATAATGAAAACAATAAATGTCCTTCCCTAAGGTCCGGCAAGCCCATAACGCCTATATTTAGAACTGTCAAATCATTCCGTTAATTGCGACTCACCCCAATTTTCAGCACCCCCCATCAATGAGGGGGCTTCAACATCCATAGAATGAGTTTTTTTATACTACATCTGCTACTAAATATAAAATTTATTTTTATAGTATTGAATATTTCATTCTGTAACATAACAAATATATTTATGTCTTTTTATCAAATTTCATTGTCATTTTAATTCTCATTCTTATAAAAAAATATATCACCAACTCCTTAAGGGCTTATAATATCTGTGCCCTACATTAAGTTGAGCGAATATCATCAAAATTCAAAAGAAAGGGAATTGAGTTTTGTCAGAGACTTCTTATTAATTTTTTTTAAACATTATTCAATGAAAATTTGGAAAAAAAAAAGTATATTTCTATGAAGATACAAAATATAAATTAAAAAGTAAAGATAGATTCAGCACCCTTATTTTATCTTTCAGATATATTCAGTATTCTGATCCAGACCTTTTCTCTTCTTTTTTTTGTGTGTATCAAATACCTTAACCTTATATTCTAATTTTTATAGTGTTAAATATAACTAAAAAAATAATATAAAGTATTAGGTATACCTTTAAATGTTTAAATATTTTTTTATGTGATTCTGTTTTTCACATGCAGATATAAAAAGATGCTTGCTTACCAAAAAAGAAAAAGATATAAAAAGATGCCGTTTTCATTTATTAGGAAACGAACACTTTTGCCTCAATCATGAATGTACTATTAATTACTTGGCAGACGGGAAAAAGAAAACCCACAATGATACGCAGTTACGCACTATCATTGCGATAACAGGCGTATCAAAAACCAATTGTCATTACATGTGGTCACTACTTTATCGACTGAAATATCATGTGGTCACCTTATCATATCAAAAAAACTCAGACAAGTTTTTGGTGAATTATTATGTTCTCATTGCTAGGATTTAGGAGGATTAAAGGGGAAGAAATATTAACTACAAATAAATATAGTGACCTTAATTTCATTAATCATCTACAAATTATGACTTATCGCTCTTCTTTACAAGTTACGCTGTTCACAATCTGTAGTAACCAACTATAAATGGGCCAACAAAATGTAATCAAAGGATTTTTTTCTCCCGAAAAATCGAATCCTCCCACATATAAACATATGCATGGTCTATTCGCCACGTCAAATTAATAGGATCATCTTATCTCTTGCGCCAGGCAAAAGTACAACCACAAGGGAACGAATTAAATTAAAGCAAATTAATAATAGGCATGCAATTATTAGAAACTTCCAAAACAATACCTTCAAGGGGAATCCAGATTAATGTCACGTGCCCATATATAAAATCTAGCTACTTGTTGCTTCATGGTCCTCGAATCATCGCAAAAAGTAGTCTCTCTCTCCCCTGTACTTCCCACCTATTGTCACCGGCACCGCAAACCTTCATCATTATTCATTAGATTTGTAGCGAATGGTCCGGATGGATTTAATATTTTATTCCGCTTAAGGCACGTCTCTCTTTTTTATTTGTACCACGAAATATTAAGTGAATAAATGTCCGTTTAAGATAGTACCTCCAATCCTAAATATAAGATCTCGTTTGCAAATTATAAATAAGATTTTATATTCAGGGGAGGAGGTAGTATTATTGAAATTTAATGAAAAAAGCTAGTTAGATTTGAATTATTCGCTATATAGATTATATGTATATTGTCCATGGTTGAGTGAACTTGTTGGGAAGTGTAGCGGAGACCAATCTTCTATTAGAAGTGGTGGCTAATAAGAATCATCACCTTTATAATTAACACACGTGCTATAGAAAACGGAGGCGATTGAATTAATGGGTGTGTGAATAGGGTAAGAAAGAAACCAGCTAGCTGTTAAGGGCCTTAAAAGGAAAATAATGCACCGCCCAATTGGGGTAATCATATGTTGATATATATATATATATATATTACACAAATCATATGTATACATGCATATATATATATACACATATATCATATTATCGTTCTCCAAATATTTCAAAGTATAAATATCTAAATTTTAAATATTTTATTTGACAAGAAGATAAGGTTGATGCTGCTCTTACACCTTCGCGGTCCCGTCACGTTGCTTCGCAGGACCACTGCTAACAATTTGAAATTTTTATGTTTATAAGCATAAAAATATATAGACATATTTTTAGAAGATAAAAATAGAAATACAAAAATAAAATAAGAATTTTATGCATGAGTTTGTATTCTTCTTAATTAGAGAGATAAGTAAGAATCAATTAACTACTGGCAAAAGTCCAGATGTTTGCGCCAAGATCGAGTTCAGATGTTTGTGCTATCATATTAATTGCTGATGGATGGACTAAGAATCAATTATAGGAGATTAGAACTTTGAAACAAGTGATTCTGTATAATGCACGGCTCCCTTAACAAATACCAGAACACTTGTATCTCCAAGAGCTCCATTATGGACGTACGATATGTTGGTCCCCTTGCTAGTTGGTTGCGTTGTCCTAGAATCAGTGGCTAGGAAATTTGACATTCAAAACACGTGCTGCCAAGCTGTCTTATTCTATATTAATTGATTGATTCTTGTGAAAATTGAATGAGAAATTTGGGAAGAAGAAGGACTAAAACTTGAAAATCATCATTACAGACTCCAAAATTTGCGATTGACCTTCAAGAAAATTTTAAGACTCTATACTAATAGTTCTTGAAACTGTATTGCAGATCTGCATGCACCTTCAAGAACCTTCAATATTTGATACTCCTCTGGTCTTATTTATAGGGCAAAGAGAGAAAGTTTTTTTTGGGTCCTATTTATTGGTCACTTTATTAAATTTTCAGCATGAATATACTATTCTGTCCTTTATTTATTATAGTAAAAGTAGTTATCTCTTTTGAAAGATGTATATATTAAATATGGATAAAATTAAAAAAAGTTATATTTTAATAGAGAATTAATACATTTTAAGATTTTTTTTTGTTTGTATAAAATACACTAGAAGTGCCTTATAAATAGGACTAAAGGAGTATATACTTCCTCTCAATGTTCTCACCCATTTGTTGCTTATAGACAGCTACAACTTTATACATATATGCCTCAAAATGAGTTAAAAATAATAGAATTTGACGCTACTACCCCTGACCCTAGCCCATTATAAATTGGTGGTTTCTATAGCTCCTCCTACAGCAAGAAAGCACATAATTGCCTTGGCTTCTCTCAGCCTCTCTACTTTAATGGCTTCCAAAACACAACCTCTGATCACTATCCTCCTCTTATCCCTGTTGCTACTCTCTCACCTGAGCTCCTCCCATGGCTGCCCAGTTGTCACATACTGGGGACAGAATAGGAATGAAGGAGAGTTGAACACAGCATGCGACACCAGAAATTATGAGATAATCAACATAGCATTCTTGAACAAATTCGGCAATGGACAACCTCCAAAGATAGACCTCTCAGGGCATTGTAATTGGAACACTCCATCCGGTGAGCCTGATTGCACCGGATATGCCTCCCAAATAGCCTATTGCCAAAGCCTAGGCATCAAAATCTTCCTTTCTCTCGGAGGAGATTCTTCGCAATATACCTTGGCTTCAGCTGCTGAGGCCAAGGAACTTGCAGATCACCTCTGGACCTACTACCTCAGTGGCCAAACCTCAGGTCCCTTGGGACTGGTGGCCTTAGACGGCATTGATTTTGACATCGAAGCTGGTACAAACCTGTACTGGGATGTCCTTCTTAAAGATCTTTACGCATACACCCAGCAAAAGAAGTTTTACTTATCAGCAGCACCACAATGTCCAATCCCAGATTACTACTTAGACGCCGCCATTAGAACTGGCCTCTTTGACTACATCTGGATCCAGTTCTACAACAACCCTCCCTGCGAATACACAGATGATGGAGATACTCAGAAACTTATCAATTCATGGAACCAGTGCACCACATACACCGCCACCAAGTTCTATGTCGGCCTCCCTGCGTCTCCCGCTGCAAATGGTAGTGCCGGTGGTTATGTCCCGATCGATGTGCTCAACAATGAGATTCTTCCGCAGGTAGAAACCTCTCCCAAGTTTGGTGGGGTTATGTTATGGAGTAGGTACTACGATAGTCTATCGGGATACAGCGATCAGATCGTGTGTACTGCCACTGGAGCTTTTGAAGCTGTGCGTGCGCCATTGGTTGGCATGATGAAATCTGCCTCCGAGGTTCTATATCGCGTTTTATCTTAGTATTAGTGCGTGACTGCAGCCTCTCTTGCTACTATCGTGTATGGAATAAGTTGTGTGGAAGGCTAGTGCCTTCGATCCTTAAGTGACAACTTGATTCTACTCAATTTGTCATCTACAAATAAAAGTTTAATCGATCTTGTGGTTGGTATGATTTTTTTTTTTTGGCCCAAAATGTTGCTAAGATTTGACTTGAGTGCTTTATAATAAGGTATTGAAAAATAGGCCGGTCTCTGAATAGGTCGAGATAGTGGGTAAAAGGTTAGTGTGAAAGCTAGAATTAAAACAAGGTTGAAACAGTGATGAATAAAAAAATTAAAAATTAATTTAAATTCTAATCATGCCACCCAAAAGACTAAATATTAATTTAATATCTTAAATCTCTAACAAAATAATCATATACTTACATTGTCTTTCCATTTTTCCTATAATTCTCTTGATAAATTGACATCACAGTATCATATTATTAAAATCACTAAATATTCATTCGAAAAAAATATTAAGATAGATTTATGACAACAAAATACTCATATCTACAATCCTTTAGTCATTAAATAATACTCCTCTGATCCTATTTATAGGACACAGAGAGAAGATTTTTTTATCATATTTATAAGTCACTTTATTAAATTTTCAATGTAAATGTACTATTTTGTCATTTATTTATTTATTATGATGTAGGTAGTTATTTTTTTTGAAAAGTGTAATATTAAATATGAGTAAAGTTAGAAAATTGTTATATATTAATGGAGAGTTAATACATTTTAAAGTTTTTCTTAGTCTGTATAAAATATGTTAAAAATGCGTTATAAATAAGACCAAAAGAGTAATATTTTTAGCATTAAAATAACTTTAAAAAACACACACACAAATGGGTTAACCCACCAAACCGGTCAAGTTAACTCGGGTTAACTCGGTTTTTCGTGAGTTGCAACGGGTCATATCGGTCGACCCACCAACTAGTTTTTGTTACTGACTGGACCAGTTAGGTGACCGTGGGCCAATTTCCCGTCTAACCTGGCTTGTTCGGTCTGGAATAGCACCTCATCACATACTTTCACCATCATCTTCAAACCCATGTTCTTTCTTTTCTCTTCTCACACACCCAAAGTATCTTGTATATGCTTGAATGCTTTTGGTTGTCAAGACCCATCTATTACAGTATTAAGTGGTTTTCCCCCTTTCAGCGTGACTGCCTGCAAACCGATGAATATTGTTGGAGGCTAGATGAAAGCCAAAAGTCTCAGGCCTGGCTTTATTGGTGGATTGAATAGAGAGGGATGGGGAGCAGGAAGGAGAGACAATAGATGTGAGGGGAAGATGAGCATGCTGAAATGTCGGATAATAAGAGAGAGAAAGAAAATGGGTAAAGAGATGCCTCAAAAAGAGAGTTGGAAAATTCAAAAAAAAAAAAGGAGCTTTTTAAAAAGATTATATTATAAATCTGAAAATTCACACATAAGCTACTACGGAGGTTTAAATTTGTCCAAATGGAATGTTTTTATCGGTTAGTGTACAGGTGAGGCACCCAGTACCTAAGAATTCCTCAACTTAGGGCATGTTTGGGTGGTCCAAAATCATGGTTTGGGTGGGATATCACCCAAACAACATCTATTTTAGAGAAATAATTTGAAACCATGGTTTGCGCCAAAACCATAGTTTTGAAGCCCAAAATCATGGTTTCATGAGAAGTAAACCCATTCTACTTGTAGTTCAAATTGGAGAGTATGATTGTACCTGTTAGAGTAGATCTCAATAATAATATAACTTTGACATCCCTTAATTATTTTTTATAAACATATTTAATCTTATATCTTATAAATATATACACACATATTAATTATTTATTAATTATATCATCTTATGTATTATTAATTATGTTGGTAAAAAATATAATATTAACAATTTATTCTTTCAAATTAAAATATATCATAAAATCTATTTTATATAATTATTATATTAATTTATGTTTTTTAGTAATTTGTATATGTAAAAAGTACTTTTGATAATAACTATTTAAACACTCTTACTTCTCAAAATTATTTTTTCACAAAATCTATTTTTCACAAAATCTATCCTTTCTAAAATTCATTCTCCAAAAACTATTTTTCAAGTTATGGTTTAGTTTTATCCAAATATTTTTTTATTCGCGATATGCATTATCTATTTGCCACATACACGCCCAGCAGGTGCAAAACTTGTGGCCGGGGGGAATTGGAATTGGATTCTCTCCACTATTTTCCCATCCTCTTCCCCTCCACTACCCTCCTTTTCTCTTCACAACCATTGGATCAAAACTACAATGGTCCAGATTTAATATGTTATAACATTTTATAAAAATAAATATTATGATAAAAAATAGATAAATAAATTTAAACTGTTAAAATATAATATGAACAGTTTATAACTACAGCTGTTATTATAGAGCAAATTTTTTTCATTACAATTGTAAACTGTTCAGACTAGATTTTAACAGTTTAAATTTATTTATTTATTTTTTTAATAACATTATTTTTATAAGATGTTAAATTTAGACTATTGAAATTTTGATCCAATAATTGTAAAGAGAAAAAAAGATAATGAAAGAGAAAAGGATGGAAAGGTTAGTGGAGAGAATCCAGTTTGGGGAAATTGATGAACGAAGCAATATCCAAAGGATATCACTTTCGTAAACCAGCTGGCAATAAGACAAGGGCAATTATTAGAAACTATCAAAATAGTACGTTCAGAGGTACATCCAATTGTCACGTTCTCATCGCTCTTTGTTGCTCTATGGCCCTAGAATAGCATCAACAAAAAAGTTTTTCCCTGCAGTCCTTCCCACCAGCACACTATTTTCACTGTAGATCTAGATCGTTGGATTTCTAGTAAATGGAAGAGATTAATATATACTATTTGCTATACTGATTGACTAATTTGAGTATATTAAAAAAATTTGTTCAATTATTTGTAATGAATACGTATTGTTTTTCCTAAAATATCCTTACTAATTAAGTGTATTAGTTTTAATGTTTGATAAAACTTTTAACATGTGCAACTATTACAAAGATTATCTTAAAAAAATGAATAAATATGAGAGACAAACTAAAGTGGATTGAGATATTATATTTATGACCAATGCAAATTGAAAATCAAACTAGCTCTTATATTAAAGACTAAAGGTAGTATTTTATAAAAAAAAATAGTTACATTGAATTGCTAACCGCAAATTTGATGGTTGATTTACGATGAATGTGAAGTGAATGGAAATCGTAGTTGAGACAATCAGTGACAAATTAAGCTTCGTCCTTGATAACGAAGAGCTATAAATAGATCTTCTATTGCTCAAGATTTTCTTGCATAGGATTAGGATCAATCTAGCTGCTAGAAAGCATACCAGGAAATGTTGTCTCAATGGCATGGACTTTGACATTGAAGGCAGTGCAAACTAGTGAACTACCATATGTGATGTTCTCGTGAAAGAGCTTCACGCATACAGCCAAAATGGGACTGTAACTCCGGAGTGTATGGGCTTAGGAAATGGAGGCCCATTAGATATGCAGAGGCCCGAAGCATTGCGCAGAAGCATGAAGATGCGGAAGAAAACGTGGAAGTTGCGTGCGTTGGAGGGTGCAGAATAATATATGGAGGTCAGAAACGGTTAGACGTGTGTGGAATGATTTTGGGATCCTTTCTCTCTCTCACAGCTTTTTCTGTACTCTCTCCCCCCCCCCTTCTCTCTCTGTCTAAGCTTCTGCATCATCTGAGATTATATTTCCGCATATTACATGCCTTGCGTTCTCCCATGCGTATGCTCTGTAATCTCATATGAATACTTAGTAATACATTCAGAGCTGGAACTGATTATATTGTGAGTGTTGTTGAAGTACTAACGTTACAAAGACTCACCTATCAGCGGCACCACATTGTGACCACATTCTGAAACATTTATAAGCGCGCTACTAATTAGCTAGGAGGCAATAAATCGCTAGGTTATAATCTAGAAGATTCCTTCAATAGTTCACATTGTAATGCCTTTTCAAGCCTCATAAAGCTACATCATCATTACCTCAGACATGCATGAGGTTTCTATTTGCCACATCAAATATTACGCACACAAGGTGCAGACGCATGGATACCATGCAAGATCCAACCAATCGATTCTTCTTTGAAAAGCACTGCTACCTAAAAATGCAGCATAACAAGAAGCAATTATTATGGGGGAAAAAAACCAATTCACACTAATGAGAGGAACCGAATTAAACATCGCAAGCATCCAGGCATGGTCCTCTAGCCTGTTGCTGTTATGTTACCAGAGCCAATAATTAATGACTGCAAAAATTCAACTTTAACACGCGTCACATGTAAATCTTCTATCTCATGCGATACTCTCTTATGATATAGGGAATATGATCAATCTAGCCACCGCGTATCCGAAGGTTCTTTTGTCACAGCTAAAACTGAAAATTAAAACATGGAAAAGAACTTATTTGATGTTAAATGACCCGAGCCCTAGCTCTTTATAAATAGGTTGTTTCTGTTGCTTGTTCTAAACCAAAAAAAAAAAAAACATTATCTTTGCTCCAATCAGTCCGCCATGGTTTCCAATATACAAGGTTGCATTCTTCTCCTTCTGTCCTTGCTGCTGTCTCACTTCAGCTCTGCCAAGGAACTAGGAATGGTCACGTACTGGGGCCAGAATGTGCGTGAAGGAGAGTTGGATGAAGCATGTGCCACCGGGAATTACGAGATAGTAAACATAGCATTCCTCAGCATCTTTGGCAATGGACAAACTCCAGACATAAACCTGTCGGGACATTGTTCTGAATCCTGAGGTGTCCCTTGCGCTAAATATGCCTCCCAAATAGCTAACGGCCAAAGCAAAGGCGTCAAAATCCTCCTCTCTCTCGGAGGAGACTCTCGGATATATTCACTTTCTTCAGCTCAAGACGCCAAACGAGTTGCGGACTACCTCTGGACCAACTTTCTCGGTGGCCATCAGAATAATTCAGAAGGCCTGCTAGGAAACGCGATTTTACATGACATCGCCTTTGGCATCAAACAAGGGGGAACCTGTTATTATGATGATCTTGCCAAGGATATTGACTCCTACAGAATGGTAAAAGATTTTCACCTATCAGCCGCACCACAATGTGCAATCCCTGATCCATACTCGGACTCAGCCATACAAACTGCACTCTTCGACCATGTTTGAGTTCAGTTCTACAATAACCCTTCGTGCCAATATTCTCCTTGGAATACTCAGGACCTTATGCACTCGTGGAACCAGTGGATTGACTTCCCCATCTCCAAGTTATATCTTGGCCTGCCGGCGTCTCCGGCGCCAACTGGCAGGGCTGGTGGCTATATCCCAGTAGACGGACTAAACCATGAGATTCTTCCACGTATAAAAAGCTCTCCCAATTACGGGGGTGTATGCTATGGAGCAGTTACTATGATATAGATTCTGGGCATAGCGGTAAGATCAAATCTGGTACTACTCTTGGAGAGTTCAATAATGTTGCCAAGATCTAATCAGCCTCAAGAGTGCTGTGTCGCCTTTTATCGCTGTACTATAGCTAGTGTGACTGCAACTTGCCTAGCAACTATCATGTATGGAATAAGCTGTACAAGGCAAAGTGCCTTCGGTCCTTAAGTGACGACTTGATTATGCTCAAGGTTTTATTTAATTTTTTTTTTTTTGGTTTCTCTTTCATTAAACTTAGATGTCAAAACTGAAAATAAAGGGAAAAATTTTAAAAAGGTGACAATTATTTAGTATTCACATGTATCCATACATTGATTAATACAGAAAGATGAAGCCAAAAGAAGGAAGGACAAAAAGTTCCATATGCATACTCACATCACCCGTAAATTGAAGGATTAATTAATCTGCAAGTCCTTATAATTTCAACTAATTTTGAATCAGGTTCCTATAGTTTTTTCACTTTTTATCAGGTCCTTATACTTTTATCTGTTTTTAATTAGGTCCTTGCATTTATTTTTCTTTTTATCAAGTCCCCATAATTTTGCTAAATTTTCAATAAGTCCATGTAGTTTTAATTTTTATTTATTAATTAAATATACACTTAATTAAATAGATTAATACTGAAATATAAAATATTGATAATGAAATTAAATTAATAATTATATAATAAAAAATAAGTAATATAACTAATTAATTCAGGAAATTTTCTAGAACAATTAATTTTTTTTGCTGCTAAAAAATAAAATATTATAATAATTCATTATTTATATAATAAAATTATTATAATAATTCACTATTTTTATAAAATAAAAATAAAATAAAGAATAAAAAAATTCAAGGACTTAATTAAAAATAGGGTGAACTTATAAGGACTTGATAAAAAGAAAAATAGATACAAAAACCATATTAAAAACAGGTAAAAGTATAAAACCTAATTAAAAAAAAACCTATAGGTACCTAACTCAAAATTGATTGAAACTACCGGAGAATTAATTAACCCTAAATTTAATATGCAGAAGGATACTGCCAAAAAAAGGTTTCACATGCATCCTCGTTGCTGTCACTGTCACACATGAATTTCCCAACCTACAGTACATATTGATTGCCTTGCTTGCATGCCTCTATTATATTTTTAAGGGAAAATTACACTCACGTCCCACAGAATACAATTAATATCAAAAAGGTCCCACAAAATCGCGAAATGATTCTGCAGTCCCCAGGGACCTGTGTGTAATTAATTCTAATTGTGAAATTACTTACTTACCCCTGTTAATTTTATTGCAACAATTCGTTTACAATCTCAACAGTGGCTGTTAACAACCCGAGAAGACGTGATTGACAACCTCAGCAGTGCTCATGATAACTCACTTTGTGGAATACCAGGGGCGTTGTTGAGGTTGTTAACCACTTCTTCTCAGGTTGTTAACAGCACTGTTGAGGTTGTAAATAGGTTCAAATTAACAGGGGTAACTACGTAATTTCACAATTAGAATTAATTACACACATGTCCCTGGGGACTTCAGAATCATTTCGCGATTTCGAGAGACCTTTTTGATATTAATTGTGCTCTGTGGGACCTGAGTGTAATTTTCCCTATTTTTAAATGGTGTTTACACGTTAGGCAGTCATGTTACTCCTCTTAATAAATATTTTTTGAGTTAATTTTAGTTCCTAAATATAAGACATATTTTTTATATTTATTAGTTTTTCTTAAATTACTCTTATGATACTCTCTCAACCATAATCAAATAGAAGAGGAAGAGGGAATATTAATCAAGATGAATTTAGGATTATGTCATATTTCTTATAATTAACTAACTTACCTAACTTTTTTAATTTAATCAAATTGTTTTATATTAAGGATCAGAGGAATATTATATGTTATCCTATGAATGAATGTATAGATATGCAAAATTTAATTTAACAAAATGATAAGGATGATGCTTCTCTCTCACACATGCCCTTCGCAGGACCATGATAGAAATCTGAGTTTATATATTTTATAGAAATAACTATATATGACATATTTTTAAGAGATGAAAATAATAATATTAAAATGAAATAATTATATATTCTACATAAAAAATTAATTTAATGCTTCAACCTGATGAAGAAGAGAACACTATTAAAACCAAATGTTATATATATTCCGCAAAATTAAAAAATTCGGTGTAACTACCCCTTTATTAATACTCGATGCGCGAAGCAATTATTAAAAATGTGATGTGATCGAAGGAGTAGAGATAAACTTAATCAAAGAGGTATGCAATTATAACGTTTGAACTTTTAATATTCCATGATCAATAATCACATTTCTTGCATCATGAATTTAAACGTGCTATACATATAATTCCATTTCTCCACATCATCATCAGCTGGCAATCGTGTCGTTTTCTTTTGTTTTATTAGAGATATAATTCCATTCTTTCCTTTTTCCTTCCCATTCTTTTTCTCTTCTCCTTTTCTAATCATAAAATCAATATTTAAATGGTTTAGATTTTATTTCCTACAAATTAAATTTTTTTTATTTTTTTAATGCAAGTATTCATTTCAAATTTTAGTGGCATAAATTTAATTATTTATTTTTATTTTATAATTTAACATTTGGATAATAATTTGAATTATATAACACATTCACTACAAAATATGTGTACCGAATATCGATGAGTAATGTTAAATTTGGATGTAATGCTTGGCTCATCATCATTTAACAAGTGTACCGCAAAAAGTGATCATTACACACGTGATATCCCTTTTTTTGGTTTTTGAATTAGACAATTTAAACCTCTCTCCCTCCATAGGAGAGGGGATCGCACGCCCACACTTCACATACACCCATACACATCATATCTATTTTTTTTTTTATATTTTAAATGTAAGATCTTAATTTTTTCTCAAACTTATAAATTTTTCACAAACTCAAATTATTGATATATTAAAGAGAGTTTCTATTAGTAGAAGTAACGATCAGAGAGGATAATTGTTAAAAAAAAATGATAGTTAAGAAAGTCAACAAACATTTTTTCATAAATAACCAACTTACTAGATTTTTAATATATGTAAATTAGTTATTAAGTTCCTATATTAATATGTAGATCAAGGAAATTGTTTGTGTTAAACTTATTTTTGGTTCTCTTTAAAAATGTCCTTAATTAAATAGGGATATTTTTTAAAAGATCATTTCTTAAAGGTGAAAAAACTTATAAAGTAGGATTAGTTTTCTTAAAAAATATTGTAAAATATCGTAAAATTCTAAACTATATAGTATAAAAAAGAGACATAAACTTTTTTGAAAAAATGATGATGTATCTAGAAGCGTAGGAAGACCAAAGATGGCCGATCGTGGTTCCCTAGCTAGTGATTACATAGCTTGCGGGGTCCTTGAAGAAAATGGCTGCAAAATTCAACATTCATAGCACGTGCTACGTAGAAGTCTTAATATTCTTATAGTTTAATTAATGATGCTTCCTTGCTTCAACATGGGTTAAAAATAATAGGATTTGACGCTAATGACCCTAGCCCCAGCTAGCCCATTATAAATTGGTCATTTCTGTGGTTCCTGCTAAGACAAGAAAGCACATTGCCTTTGGCTTCTCTTAACCTCTACTTTCATGTCTTACAAAACACAAGCTCTGGTCCTCCTCCTTTCGCCCTTATTGCTGCTCTCTCACTTGAGCTCATCCCAAGGCTGCCCAATTGTCACCTACTGGGGACAGAATGTGAACGAAGGAGAGTTGAGCACAGCATGCGACACCGGAAAGTACGAGATCATCAACATAGCATTCATGAACACATTCGGCAATGGGCAAACTCCAAATATAGACCTCTCAGGACATTGCTCTGAGTCTTGGGGTGTCCCTTGCACTAAATATGCCTCCCAAATAGCCTATTGCCAAGGCCTAGGCATCAAAATCTTCCTTTCTCTCGGAGGAGCCTCTGGTCAATATGGCCTTTCCTCAGCCCAAGACGCCCAGGAGTTTGCACAACACCTCTGGACCTACTACCTCAGTGGCCAAAGCGCAGGTCTCCTCGGAAACGTGACCTTAGATGGCATTGATTTTGACATCGAAGCTGGTTCAAACTTGTACTGGGATGTCCTTCTTAAAGATCTTTACACTTATAAGGAAGTAAAGACCTTTTATTTATCAGCAGCACCACAATGTCCAATCCCAGATTACTACTTAGACACCGCCATCAGAACTGGCCTCTTTGACTACATCTGGGTCCAGTTCTACAACAACCCTCCCTGCGAATACACAGATGGGGATACTCAGAAACTTATAAGTTCATGGAACCAGTGGACGACCACCTTCAACGCCACCAAGTTCTATGTCGGCCTCCCGGCGTCTCCCGCTGCAAATGGTAGTGCCGGTGGTTATGTCCCGATCGATGTGCTCAACAACGAGATTCTTCCGCAGGTAGAAACCTCTCCCAAGTTTGGTGGGGTTATGTTATGGAGTAGGTACTATGATTATCTATCTGGGTACAGCGGTAAAATCAACTGTACTGCCCCTGCAGCTCTTAAGGTTGTCCGTGCGCCGTTGGTTGCCATGATGAAATCTGCGTCGGAGGTTCTGTATCGCCTTTTATCGCAGTACTAGACTGTGACTCCAACCTCTCTAGCCACTATGTCATGTATGGAATCAATTGTCCGAGGCTAGTGCCTTTCTTCCATGTTAAGTGATGAAAGCCTGATTCTAGTCAGGTTATCATCAATGAGAAATAAAAACTTTAATAATTTAGTACGTGATACTGTTCTTTTAAGGTTTTACTAGTTTTTGTTTCTTGTTCATTTTGACGATGTTTGCGGTCGTATCCGTCTGCTGCGTGCAGCTGACACAGCTAATTAACACAAATCAAATTGCACCTATAACTCAGCGACGACGTTGCTTATTTAATTAATTAGGCCCCAGCTCCTTCTAATATTCTGGTACTAATATTAAAATACAAGCCGCAAATGTCTAGCTAGCTAGCTTCGCCTTTAACATGAGACACATATAAACGTCCTTCTACCTCGCGAGATTTTCTTCTATAGGGAATAGAATCAATCATAGGTTCTTTTGTCCATAGCTAAGTTATGAGAAGTAAAATTTTAAGATAATACTCCTTTTATTTTGTGGAAAATATATCGACGTTAATGTGACCGCCTTCCAAGGCCATAGTTAATTTCTGCTTCTTCGCTTACAACTTCTTCCTATTTTCCGATTTTCTTTGGTGTGTTTTTTTTTTGGCTATGTCCATAACTTATTTATCAATAATGCAACCATGTTCATATTTGTACATTGTATTTATCTATATTTTTTCTTGATTAAAATATTTTAAATTTTGATATAGATTTGTATCTAAAAATGCGTGATGATCTATCATGCCTTGAAAGAACATATCAAAACATTTTTCTGTTTTAGTTGATTTTTTTTTTCTTTTCTTTTGGTTAATGTCCATAAATATTTTTGCCGATATATGGACAAATATGTCACATATTTGTACTTCAAGTTATTTATTTATATTTTCTCTAAGGACATGCATGTATTAAATTGTAGTTTAAATTTACCTTTAAAAGCTGCTCGATGACCATATATTTAGGAAAAGCTTAAAACCTTTTTCTCTTTTCATTGGTCTTTGACGACTTTTTAAGTCATCTCTCTCTCTCTCTCTCTCTCTCTCACACACACACACAATTTGTTCATTCAAACGCCCTGTGATAATCAATATTCCATTATCGCTTCATCAACCAGGCCTTAAAAGTACCAACAAGTGGTCGTATGCAAAAATAGTTTCAGACACTTACAATATGTGTTCCTTATATCTTTACATAGAGGCATATATATTCTAGAGGACAAGATAGATCTTTTACAATGCTTTGAGGTACAATATAACGTAGTTGTTAATTATTACTTACAATATTTTTCAGATTTATATTAAAATATCCATAAGCCAATCCGCAGTTGCCACGCATAATACTTTTTTTTATATATTCTTGTTGCTAGAGACAATAAGTAAGGATCAAGAATCAACTAAGAGATAATTACAATTAAGATATGTACAAGGCATTCGCCTGCGTTGTCACTCGTCGTATTGTGGAAAAGGGGAAAAAAAAGGAAACTTGACGTTAATAACCCTAGCCCTAGTCTATTATTTTCATATGTGAGAGTTCTCATCGTTGTACTTTAATATTATTCCAGGATGCTTCCGACAGAATGGCCAAATTTTTTGACAAGGGAAATTATTAACTAGAAACAACCAAGTCGCATTAGAGGGGAATCGAAATTTCACCCTCGCGTGGTCCCAGGATCAATGGCGACAAAGCTTCGCGTGTAACTCGAGGCGCCACGTATATAATTAATGAATTTGATATCTTTTCATATCTCTCGTACCCACTTCACACAGAAACCAATTCTTTCTAATAATCGATCCGGTATTAATATTATCTCTCATCTTAGTTATGAGATTTTATCTGTACATTTATAATTAGAACCGGTAATATATTAGATTGTGGTCAAATTGTGACAACAGAAAAAGGCCGAGCGTGTACGTCTACATCTAGCTAAACTTAAATAGATAATAGAGTAAAACTACGTTGCTTGACTATGACTAGTGGAATAAACCAATGATGACATCAATTTTTATATTTATGATTTGAGATGAGTAATTTCTATAATTTTTTTGGGACAAAAAATTGTTATTTTATTGATATGAAAAATTATTACTCACAATAGTATTAAACTGTCAATGTTGATTAACTTAATAATCGTAACATTTTTGCGCCATTTGACGTATGTCTTGACTTGGCCTCTTTAAACTCGAGCTCATCAAGGGCCAGTCCATTTGATGTATGCCTTAACCATTTTGATAATTATATTTGTCCATTTTTTTAGCTAGTACATAAGTTTCCGTCTTTCAACCACTGTTTAGGCAAAATTATTGGTGGTTATATGCTTTAATGACCGAAGTCCTAGTCCATTATTTTCATATGTACTGTGAAACTTCTCATCATATATACTTTGTTTTTCTAAGGTGCTTCCGATAAGATGACCACATTTTTTGACAAAAGAAATTTTAACTTGAAAACAACCAAATCACATCAGGGAGAAACCGAAATTTCACGTAAGATCGACGACATTGTTCCCTATATTGCTGCTAGCGTTTGACCCGTACGTGCCTGCCACATGTATATAGATAATTATTTCGATAGCAAATCCTTGCATCTCCACCTAATCCCTCTACACAGACCCCAACTCCTGCTAATAATCTGATTTTAATATTAGATTTTGCTCAAGTCGTGACAACAGAAATAATGAAATACAGGCCAAGCTTGGACACGTCTACCTAGTTATGTTTAATAAAGATAATCTTGCTGATAATAGAGTAAACTTACAGTTGCTTGGCTATGACTAATGAAAAGCCAACAGGCCGAAAAATTAGTCGTTGTGATTTGAATACTTTTCGGGCCAAAAAGCTATGGGAAAAATCACAAAAAAGACACTAAAAAATTGCAAATAGGAACCCGTTACAATATTAATATTGGTTTTGATAATAATTGATAAGCGAATGATAAAATTTTTATGAATGGTTCCTTGTATGCAATTTTTCAATTTTCAGGGACTTTTTTGTGATTTTTTCAAAAGTTATTTTATTCATATAAAATTTTTTATTACACGCAATGATATTATGAAGGTGGAGTAAAAATAAAGGAGAAGCTATGAGGACAAAGGGATGGGATAGGGAAAAATATAATTGTAAAAGGCCTTTTCAATTTTTCCATTTCCATTTTCATTTGATTAAATATAAAAATTAAACTTGAGAAAAATTACGTTAAAAATACCTTGGACATATACAAAAATTAGAACGGTGACTCCACTTTCAACAGAAATAATAAAATGCACAAGTGTATTTAAATAGAATTGTGAGATATTGTGCTTTTTAATGACATTGCTCTTTTCAAAAGTAAGGCTGCCGATGCTCTAGCGGCCGAGATTTTTTCTGGAAAAGTTGGTCAAAGTGGAATTTGATCCGCCGCTGAATTCTTAAAGAAAAAAGTTATAACTATTGGCCATCAAATCAAACTATTTTACTAAAATGGTGTAAAATAATATATAAACTATCAAATAAAACGGCATATTTCAGGAGATTTACTGCACCGTTTACTGCGCTTGAAATAAGTTTCACCATTTCATATTAGCGGTTTGCAAGATTTTGTTACAAATTGGACTCTTGGAAAAATCAAAGACGAAGACGAGCATACTTCAGGAAATTTAAGAAATTTGCTACACTAGAAGCACCTTTCACCGATTTACAATTTTTTTATGAGTTTCACGCTTGGAAAAATCAAAGTAAAAAAGGAAATGTTTCATAGAACTCATCACGGACATGTTTCATAGAAATTACTACACTCAAATGTATTATATTCTTCCTCTAGTAGTGTAAATTCTCTGAAATAGGGCCTTTTTATTTTAATCTTTCCAAGTTCGAAATTCATTAAAAAAAAATGTCGCAAATATGAGTCACCTTTACGGGATTTCTATATTTTGGGGGTATTTTAATGGGATTTTTCCAAATTAATATTACAAGCTCTAAAATTTCAAAAAGACTACAAAAATATGCCAGGGCAAAGTATATATATTAAATAACTGGGCCTGCAGCAATTGACTAACAAGAGCTGAGTATTGACACGGGAATAGACTGGCTAATTAGTCTCTTAAAACGTGATAAACTAATATTCAAATTTTTATTAAGAAAAGTGTTCATATTTAGTGTTTAACCATACTTTAAATATGGTTACTTCTATAGGAGGATATTTGTTTCTATGGAAAAAAACACCAATTGAAAGATCTTTTCACTAAACCATTAGATGCTCTGAGATTTCAACTCTTGAGGTCGAGTCTCGCTATAATACCATTACCGTTGGGGGCCTGTTGAAGCACAAAACCAGCCCAAGCCCAAACTCTCAGACCGTTATTAGCCAGATATCATGTCGTCGATCTATATCCTTTCTTCGGCTGATGAACCATTAACAAGTTGCATACTCGGAACCGTTCGTTGTCTTAGATGGCATTGATTTTGACGTTCATCGAAGGCGGCGGAAACTTGTATTACAGGATGCTCTTGTGAAAGAGCTTTACGCATTGTTACAGGTTTGGTTTTGGAGGGTGGGGGAGATTATATCCTCAACCAGATTTTGAAATAATTATAACTCTGAACGGGTATCGATGATTATAAGCACGCTACTAAAGCTAGCTAGTCACAAAAAATCGCTAGATCATAATTTAGAAGATTGCTTCAAGTTCATGTTGCAATGAATTTTCAAGGTGTAGACATATGGAAACCGTGCAATATCCGAACAATTAATTCTTCTTTGAAAAGCACTGATAACCGCACATGCAGTATAACAAGAAGCAATTGTTAGGATAAAAAAACATTGGCCCGTTCGCATTAATGAGAGGAATCGAATTAATTAAATATCACGGTATCCAGGCATAGTCCTCTAGCCTGCTACTGTTATGTTCCCAGAATCAACTAATGACTGCAAAAATTCAACTTTAGCACGCTTCCCATGTAAATCTTCTATCTCATGCGATGCTCTCTCATAACATAAGGAATAGGATCAATCTACCACGTAACCAAACCACCAAAGGTTCTTTTATCACAGCTAAAGTGGAGAACTAAGACAGGGAAAAAAATTAATGAACTTGATGTTAATAACCCGTACACCCTTTATTGTGAATTGGTTTTTCATGTTCCTCGTCCTAGACAAGAAAAGCATGTCTTTTCTTCTATCAATCCGCATTCATGGTTTCCAAAAGGCAAGATTCGATCATCCTCCTTCCGTCCTTCTTACTGCTGTCTCGCTTCAGCTCTGCCAAGGGATCAGGAATTGCCACGAACTGGGGCCAGAATGCGCGTGAAGGAGAGTTGGATGAAGTATGCGCCACCGGATTACGAGATAATAAACATAGCATTCCTCAGTATCTTCTGCGATAGACAAACTCCACACATAAACCTGTGCGGACCTTATTCTGAATCCTGGGGTGTCCCTTGCACTAAATATGCCTCCCCAATAGCTTGCTGCCAAAGCAAAGGCGTCAAAATCTTCCTCTCTCTCAGAAGAGAGTTTCGGACCTATTCGCTTTCTTCAGCCCAAGACGCCAAACAAGTTGCAGACTACATCTGGGCCAACTTTCTCGGTGGCCATCAGAATAATTCGCAAGGCCTGCTAGGAAACGCGGTTTTAGATGGCATCGACTTTGGTATCAAACAAGTAGGAACATGTTATGAGTCCACAGAAGGATAACAGATTTTCACCTATCAGCCGCAAATCCTATCTCAGGTCCATACTTAGCGATTGAAACCGGGCTCTCCGACCATGTTTGGGTTCAGTTCTACAATAACCCTTCGTGCCAATATTCTCCCTGGAATGCTCAGAACGGTATACACGTGGAATAGTGGACTGATTTCCCCATCTGCAAGTTATATCTTGGCCTGCCGGCGTCTCCGGGGGCAATTGGCAGGGCTGGTGGTTATATCCCAATAGATGAGCTCAGCAATAAGATTCTTCCACGTATACAAAACTCTCCCAATTATGGCGGCGTTATGTTATGGAGCGGGTACTATATGATATAAATTCTGTTATGTTATGGAGCTTTTAATAAAGTTGCCAAGATCTAATCTGCGTTGGGAGTGCTGTATCGCCTTTTATCGCTGTACTATAGCTAGTGTGACTGCAACTTCTGTAGCTACCATCCTGTATGGAATGAGCTGTAGGAGGCAAAGTGCCTTCGGTCCTTAAGTGACGACTTCATTATGCTCAAGTTATCATTATGAATGCAACTTTAATCATATGTCTTCTTTTATATATATAAGTTTTTATTTAACTTTTTAAAATTGAAAATAAAGGGGAAAAAGTTTTAAAATGTGATATTTAGTATTCACATATACCGCTATGATCTAGTATGTCCATGTTAACGAAGACGACCACAAATCAACCTGGCAAAGATCAATAATGGGTTAGTTAATGACTCGTTCGATCCCCAAAACCTTCCCGCCACGCTGTCCTTGGAACCACCTCGTTTTCGGGACATTGGTATCAAGAAAGCTGGTGGATCATAGACCAATCAACGACCACGAAAAAGGGCTCTATATGGGGCAGAGGCACTGCTTGCATTTCTTTATAGTAGGTGTACAGGATCTGAACGCCGTTCTGGCAAGCCTTATTTGAAAAAGTAGAACATAAATTCAAAGCCATGCTTGTCATGTTAATTAAACTGTCAATATGAATCTTTTTTTTTTTATTTTCATTTTTTAAAATTTTCTCCCAGCTGATAACTAGAAACTAATCCTCTTAAGATGTAGAGATCACCGAAATGGGTTTTACCTCTCCCAACAAAGCTTTTTCTATGCATACGGCCTGGTTCGAACCCAGAACATCAAGTTTAAGGGACCCAGCCATCTACCAACTGTGTCGAGCTTTGTTAGTTGAACTAGGTTTTTTGGTACATGGTTGAAGTTCTAAAGCCACATTAGATATATATAAACAAGAATATGGTTTTATTATTATTATTATTATTATATGGGTATTGTAAAACGACTTCTCAATATGTTCAGCCCTAAGGACAAAAGTTTTCATTACCTGCAAGGAAAAAGGCCAATGTATGCACAGAGATAAATAATGAAGGGTATTTGTGCAACATGCATGTACGAGTGACAACTCTCTAGATACAGAGTTCTTAGTTATGAACTTCTTATATATATATATATATATATACACTCCTCTGGTCCTATTTATAGGGCAGAGAGAGAAGGTTTTTTTTTGTCCTATTTATAAGCCACTTCATTAAATTTTTAGTGTGAATGTACTACTTTGTCCTTCATTTATTATAATATAAGTAGTTATCTTTTTTGAAAGGAGTATACATTAAATAGGGGTAAAGTTGGAAAGTTGCTATATTTTAATGGAGAGTTAATGCAGTTTAAGATTTTCCTTGGTCTATGTGAAACATATTGGAAGTGCCTTATAAATAGGACCAGAGGAGTATATATATTGGGGAGTGGGTGGTGAAAATGATGCAGTGAGTATCTTTAATTTTGTTTATGAATAGGATAAGAAAGAATGTAGTTGTAAGGGCCTTCATGAATGCACAGCCAAATGGTATTGCAGATGCTTTAGGAGAGAGACAAAACAAATTAAAAGAGATGACGATTGTGATATAATGATATTATTATTTTGTTGGCCAGCGTGATAATGATATTATTAGACATTACACTGTCACGTTATTACATATCATCCTATGAATGAATATGTATTTACACACACACACACAAATATATATATATAAGATATTTTGTCTAACAATAAGATAAGGATGATGCTTATGTGACTGATATGAGATCGAAGGAATCGCGATAAATTTAATCAAAGACGTATGCGATTTTCACGCTTGAACTTTTGATATTCCATGACCAATAATCACCTATATGTTTAGTACCATCATATTTCTTACATAATCTATGAATTTAAACGTGATATATATATATTCCATTTCTCTACCTCATCAGCTGGCAATCATGTCGTTTTCTCTTAATTTATATAGAGGATTGCAATTACAAGTTTGCAACTTTGAATTAAATAATACATTGAGTGAGGTTAAATTGGACCTAATTCTAATGCTTGTCTTATCACTTAACAAGGATCGCGCGCATTCATGACACGTGCTACATACCGAAAAGTCCCAATTATTCTAAGGATAAACTTTAGAAAAAATTGCAAAAAAAGACCCCCCAAATATATATAATTATGATTTAAGACTCTAAATTTGAAAAATAGCAAATAAGGACCCAATCTTACTTTTGTAAATATAAATTGTGGGTGAAATATCTGAAATGTCCCTCAACCAAATGACAAGTTGAATATGAGAAATAACAAATTCACTTTAAGGAATGACAATTTTAATCCATAAACAGCCATTCACATGTTGTCCATAAATAGCCCACCTCGTCCTCTGTTATATAGCACACAGCAAAAATCGAACTAGCACGTATTAGTTGAAGAAGGCTTAAAAGCTCCACCATGGGAAGTGCCTCCATGTTAGCCACGGTCGCCATGAGAAGGTATGCAAAGATTACAATCTCATCTACCAGTTAATGGGAGTATAACTCCCCAATACGTTTCAAGTTTTAATATGTATACTTGTGAGTAAAATCATTCACTTTCAGGCTTGAAGGTAAGGTGGCTCTGATCACAGGCGGTGCGAGCGGAATTGGCGAGTGTACTGCCAGGCTCTTTTCGCAGCACGGAGCTAAAGTGGTGATCGCTGATATCCAACATGACTTGGGTCACTCAGTTTCCAAAAGCATCATGGATTCTTCTTCTTCTTCCTCCTCTTCTTCTGCTACCTACGTCCATTGCGATGTCACAAAGGAACAGGACATCGAAAACGCCGTGGACACTGCGGTTTCAAAGTACGGCAAGCTTGACATCATGCTCAACAACGCTGGTATTGGCGGTGTCAACAAAACCAACATCCTCGAAAACCAGAAATCCGAATTCGAGGAAGTCATTAACGTGAATCTGATCGGTGTCTTTCTGGGGACCAAGCACGCTGCTAGGGTGATGGTCCCTGCACGATGTGGCAGCATCATATCAACGGCCAGTGTGTGTAGCTGTATCGGCGGTGGGGCCTCACATGCGTACACGAGCTCGAAGCATGCAGTGGTGGGCCTGACGAGGAACACCGCCGTGGAGCTCGGACAGTTTGGGATTCGGGTGAACTGTGTGTCGCCGTACTTGGTGGCGACACCGTCGGCTAAGGCTTTCTTCAGGCTTGATGATGACGGAGTCCATGGGGTTTATTCCAACCTGAAAGGCGCAAAGCTTGAAACTCAAGATGTGGCTGAGGCGGCACTGTACTTGGCAAGTGACCAGTCTAAGTATGTGAGCGGCCACAATCTTGTCATAGATGGAGGATTCACCATCACAAATCCTGGTTTCACTGTTTTTGGGGATAGAAAATGATTTCACTACTGCAATTCTGGGTTTAATAACTTCATATTACGACCTGAGTATGGGACGATTCGTTCAAAGACTTCAAAAACTAATAATTATATATATAACACAAGATTAAATAAAATAAAAAATCTTAAGAAAAATTGAAGAGCTATATATGAGAGGGGAAAGGCACTTGGTTCAGATAGTGTTTCTTAATTTTATCGATGGTCTCGTATTTCACTCCTCCACGTTATCATGATATTGAGGGGGAAAAGGAAGTATAGTGACATAATTAAAAATAGTTGGATATCTGAAAACATTTTCTTTCTTACTTTGTATCTCCATCGTTAAACACCGTTAAGTTGTAGTATATCATTGGATAAAATATGGGGAATACTCAAGGCATAAAGGATCGCATCAAATATTCATTGAACTATGCAATATATTTTATACTTGATAAAAACAAATCTTAGCAAATCGTTTTCTTATATATATAATAAGTATAATAAAAAAAAACCATTTTAATAAGTGTTTTAGAGTATTATGTACATAAAAAATTATTTTAACATACTGGGTGCCAGTAAAAAATATTTCACTTTGTCAAATGATCTTTAGAAAAGTATACATTTATCACCCCATTTTACCCCAAAACGCTGTGGTTTCAGGGTAAAAGAAGGCCGGGACCGGAACCAAAAAGGAGAGAAGCCAAGGTGATTAAAAACCCTCTCAAACGCAAAGTACAATTGATCACTAATTTTCCAATTTCGCAGCCTCATGCCAATCTATCGTTTTCCCTCGGGTACCCTAATTAGATGACGTGTGGCGAGGGGTGCATTACCAAAATGAATTAAAATTTTCTTGAAAATATATCGATTTTAATCTATAAATTTGTTAACAAATTATAAAAAAATTGAAGAAATGGGGGAAAATGCACATAACTCAAGAAATTTTTCTCAAGTGAGAATTAAAGAAAATTTTGAAGAAAAAACAATTTATTAGAAAAATAGTGACCGCAACGAAACAGTTGTTTGGATAACAAGTTCCATAAGAAGAACGTGGAATACTTTAGAAAAGAAAATACAATGAATAAAAACAAAGGCAAAGTCTAATTAATTGCACCGTGGCACAATTAATGAGAAAACATCGTCCGCATTTATTTGACTGTTACTGAATCTCTAAGTTGATCATGTTAGTCGCTCAAAAATTTAAACTACAAACTAAATCGAATACTCACTCTCATTCTTAATATAAGATTTAATTAACTAATTTAAATAAATTAAAAAAATATTAAATTATTTTAAACTATTTATATTTATTATTTTTTTCAAATTAATTTGTTTCACTTATAAATTGAGATATAATATAATAATCTATATAAGTAGCTTAGAAAAGTCATATAATATATGCTATAATTAAATTATTTAATAATTTTATTAATCTTTCTAAATTAATTGATTATATCTTATATTAAGGATCGGAAGCAAGTATAAACTTCAATTGAGTATGGATGTGATATTGTTCTTTTGAGGTTTTAACTCTTGTTTCTTGTTGGTTTGGATGTTTTTGGCGATCCTGGTGTTAATGACACAAATCAAACCGGGCCAATAGTTCAACGACATTATTTATTCGTTTGCGCTCACAAATCACGATCATCATGTCTAGTTGAGTCCTGATGAAGAGATAGAGTAAATCTACAGGCGGTTGATTAATTATTTTACCTGCGAAGTCCCAAAAAAAATATCATATCAGGACTGGATTTCCCAAGAATATATACTACTTTGCTCCTTATTATAAGATTTTTTTTAATTGTTAAAATTAATAAAAAGCAATTAATATGTAACAAATATAATTTTTTCCAAATATATCCCTACATATAAATAGACAGATGTGAGAGAGTAATAGTAAGATAAATGAAGAAAACGAATATATTAAATATATTAAACTAATAATAAAATAGATAATAATATATTAAATATTCTGACAAACTCAAAAAAAAAATCTTATAAAAAAAGACAAACCTATTCACAAAATTGAATTTTATAACAAGTAAGGAAGGGAGTATAAATATATAGAATTATATATACATACATATATATATATGTGTGTGTGTGTGTGTGTCACCGTGGCATGTACTGGGGGAAGCAATTATGAATCGTGACGCTGCCAAATCAAAGAATCATACATATCTTACTAGACACGAGATTCGATGTACCCATCCATGACCCAGAATATGGCCGAATGCATCCCTCGCTAGCCTCCAACTCTCCATCACGTGAATCAGCAGAAGGCCCAGTTAGCTTAGACGTGGCACCCCGCCTCCCACATCGCACGGTTTCAACAATCGGCTGCATTATATTTATTCATTCTTCACGCGTCCGTTCTCATAAATGAATGATGTGCTTGTTGTTTCAAACAACTATAAAATAACAAATAAATACCACTTCTGATATTTAATATAAGATTTTGTTTGATTTTTATTTTGATCATAAATATGAGATCTCAATCTACTTTTTCTCTCATATTTATACTTTTTTTTTAAGGTAATCATTCTAACAATAATAATTCTAGCTAATACACTTGATTAACAAGTATATTTTAAGGAAAAAAAACACATATTTAGTACAAATAACTAACTTAATTTATTTTCTTAATCTTTTCAAATAAGTCAATTAACTCGTATAATTAGAATCGAAACTAGTATATAGTAGTAATCTTTTGAAAGTGACAATTAAAATAAAAGGGGGACGGGGGGAATACACTTTAATTATGTTGGATAGGGAATTAATAGAAATAAATTTAATCAGACATGAAAACCACGTTTAAAGTTTTAATATTATACTCCATGATAAGAAATCTTACCAACCATCCATGTCTATATTTGGTTAATCTCCTTTAATATATTGCTGCCGTTTCAAAGCTCCTTTTGAAACGAGAGACACGTACGGTTTCTTGATTGGCACTATGCTCAACATTTGATAGAATGAGTCCCATTTTTCACCATTTATGACGTGTGTATTTTACCGTGAACAATGCTGCTATCCTTCTGCAATTAAGGTTAATTTTAAGTGTTGCCAGATAAACTGTTGCTTAAATTAAGAACAGAGCGACTTAATAGGTGTAGCCATCTCTTTCTCTCTCTTACGTACGCCTGCAGACACACATTTTATTAATTTAAACGTGTTATATGTGTAGGTAGATATCATCAACCAATCGTGTCAATTTTGCATTCTTCTTAGAGATGAGAATCAATAGGAAATTGCAACTTTGAAATAATATATTCATTAACATGTGTATACCAAAGATTAATAGGCCGTCTCTCGTTGGTTGCCTCTCAATAGGAGCACAAATCTTTAGAAAAACCACATTTTAAAAAGGAAAAACTAATTTAGATACCCTTATAATTTACTTCAATTTTGAATCAGGTTCCTAAATTTTTTTTTTTCAATTGGGTATTTTAACTTTCTACTTTTAGAGCTGTTAGTCCCAGTGGCTTAAATCTGTTAAATAAGTATTAACGCGGTTGAGAATTTTCCTTAAAAAGCATGGCCTACTCAATAATAAAAAGCCACGTCTAAAAGCTTCTTCCACCTTGCCACGCTCCCCTCTCTCTCTTTTTGCTCATTCCTCCTCTTCTCCCTCATTCTCTCAACCTATAAATGGCTCCCAATTTCTTCTCATTTCACTATAACACCTCCCTGCGGTCACATCTCCTTCTCTGTCCAACTTGAGGCCATTTGAATCTTCTTTCAATGAATGAGAATTATTTTACAGTTTTGATGGATGCAACCTTATAAAATGTATTGGAGGTCTTTTAACCAAACCAAATACTATTGTCACAGTAAAGCACAAAATAGGACCCAAAATCTTGGCCATGCCATGTAGATGCTTCACAGATCAACGTTTAAGCACAAAAGTAAAGATCCATTGGTTCTAAGCAATTTTCTGATGCCTCTGAAAATTAAGGTAATGATGTCTAAATGGCCAAAAAGTTGTCTGCAACACAGAGAAACAATTCTATTTTTATTCAAGCCCCTGCTTTAGTAATAGAAAAAACAGAGAGATCAAGGAAGTAACCAACAACTTCTCCAAAGCTAAACTAGACTAAATTCTCAACAAGGTTTGAGTCATTGCCAAGTCAACCATGGTAACCTTGTCCACTTCCTTGGTTATTGTGTCAAACTGGATTGCCAATCCCTTCTCATCTATGAATTCATCTCTAGGTACAGTTTCACGATTGTGTCGTTCAAGAATGGTAGGGGAGATGTTGATGAATAAGCTAAAAGAGAGAGGAGAGTTTGGTCCTGAGGTTGTAATGGAAGGAGATGATGCTAACCAGAAGAGAATATGATGTTTTCAGAAGTGGCAATCAAGTGGGCAGTGCTTTTTAACAGAAATTCTTAACAGTGTTAATACTTATTTAACAAATTTAAACTGTAGGAACTAACAACCCTAAAGGTGAAAAATTAAAATAAAAAGAAAAAAAATTTCAAGGACCTGATTCAAAACTTGAGTAAATTAGAAGAAACTCCAGATTAATTTTCCCTTTTAAAAATTAGGAGTTAGGAAACCAACACTTTATAAGGTTCCCTTTTCAAGAAAACCTATCCAACGTTAGAGTGGTGATCAAAATTTCATAAACTAAAAGATAAAAGAAACACATCCCCATCTAGATCACCTGTAATACAAATTAAAGATCGACCATTTGTTGGTCCCCTAGCTTGCTTCTTATATTAACAGTGGCTACGTAAAAATCTTGCACCTCTCTAGATTTTATTCTTTATAGTGAAAAGCAGAATCCATCTCCCGCACGGGTTCATTGGTTTTTTGAATCACAAGGCTAAGTTCTTGGCAGCTATAAACTTTAATATGATTCATTTCCTATCCTAATCATACATGTGAAAAGTATAAGTATTTGACGTTGGCAAAAAACAAAAAAGAAAAATGAAAAATAAGTATTTGACGTTAATGACCCCGACCCTAGCTAGCCCATTATAAATTGGCTGTTTCTCTTGCTCTTGCAATAAACAAGAAAGCATTGTCCTTTTCTTCTCTCAACCTTACCTCCATGGCTTCCGAAACACAAGCTTTGGTCCTCCTCCTTTGGCCCTTGTGTTAGAATTATTAGAGTTAGTTGCTCCTCTGTATTGGGCCTAGTGTTTAAGTTATAGGATTTGGGCTTGTTCTCAAAGCCCATAGGGTTGTAATAGTTAGATAGGTTTGTATATATTGGCCGAGAGCCTTGTAAATATGACTGACTGATTAGTTTTTTTCTGAGATGGAATAAAACAAGAGTTTTTTTGTTCTCTCAGTCGCTGGGCTTCGTTTATCACCCTGTTGCTCCTCTCTCACTTGAGCTCATCCCAAAGCTGCCCAATTGTCACCTATATATTGGGGCCAGAATGTGAATGAAGGAGAGTTGGATGCAACATGCCAAACCAAAAAGTACGAGATCATCAACATAGCATTCATGAACACATTCGGCAATGGCCAAACTCCAAACATAAACCGAGCAGGACACTGTCATTGGTCCTGGGGTGTCCCTTGTACTAAATATGCCTCCCAAATAGCCACTTGCCAAAGCGTGGGCGTCAAAATCTTCCTTTCACTCGGAGGAGCTTCTGGCTCCCATTCCCTTGCTTCAGCTGAAGAAGCCAAACAATTTGCCTCCCACCTGTGGACCTACTGCCTCACTGGCCAGAGCCCAGGTCTCCTAGGACTTGTGGCCTTAGATGGCATTGATTTTGACATCGAAGGCGGTACAAACTTGTAGTGGGATGTCCTTCTTAAAGAGCTTTACGCATACACCCAACAAAAGAAATTTTACTTATCAGAAACAGCCCAATGTCCAATAACAGATTACTACTTAAACACAGCCATTACCACTGGCCTCTTCGACTACATCTGGGTCCAGTTCTACAACAACCCTCCCTGCCAATACACTGATGATGCAGACACTGAAAAACTGATAAATTCATGGAACCAGTGGACCACCACCTTCACTGCCACCAAGTTCTATGACGGCCTCCCGGCATCTCCCGCTGCTAACGGCAGTGCCGGTGGTTATGTCCCGATCGATACGCTCAACAATGGGATTCTTCCGCAGGTAGAAACCTCTTCGAAGTTTGGTGGGGTTATGTTATGGGGCTATAACTATGACAAAATGTCTGGGTATAGCGATCAGATCATATGCCATGCCTCTCAAGCTTTTAATGTTGTTCGTGCGCCATTGGTTGCCATGATGAAATCTGCGGCGGAGGTTCTGTATCGCCTTTTATCGCACTACCAGACTGTGACTGCAACCTCTCTTGCTGCTACCGTGTATGGACCAAGTTGTAGGAGCAGGCTAGTGCCTTGCATTTTAATTACGTGGCAAACTTGATTATTCTTGTCAGTTTGTTATCAACTATAACAAAAGTTTAATCCTATAATTATTAGTCTTTAGTTTTTGTTTTTATGATTGTAATTTTTTTGAAATTGAAAGTCTGGCTCAATTTAAATTAGAAGGCCTTTAAAATTGACATTTAATATTAACTGTCAAAATTCTAGAAATTGGGAAACTTTGAGTAACAAATTAAAGCCATTAACTACATGCAATTTATATAATTAAGTACCAAGCTGGCAATGAAGTTTCCTTTTTTTTTTTGGGGGGGTGTTGGGGACGTTAGCTCAAATTCCTTATTTTGTGTATTTATCAAGGATATGATTTTATAACATATAAAATCATTTGATAAAAAAATCATAATTTAAATACATTTTTATATGAAATAACATGTTGACAATTTAAAAACAATATGGATCTTCACATTTGTACATTTACGTAATATTCTTCTCAAAGATTATTACTGCCCTCTTTTGATTGACAGAGAAAAATGTTAATCGATAAACAAATAAGTTAGTAAATAACATATATATATATATATATATATATGATATGGTATGTAGTTTTGATAAAATGATTATTTTATAAACAAATAGGATACAAAGACAAATCCTCTGCACTGTGTAGTAGCTCCTTTGTAATTTTATTATATTTCTCCCTTCATGTATTTACCTCATTTGCTTGTTTTCTCTTTACTTCGTTCCAAATACTTGAGTTGCCTTCTAAATGCCTTATTATTTATATCCAATTTCATTTCTTCCAGGCTCTTAATTCCTAAATTCCTCTCCAATTACAATTAGAAAAATTGTGAGAAAGGACCCCATCAAGAACTCTCAAATTCTTTCGTTGAAAAGAATCAGTTTAATTAATTAATTTGATATATCCTTGCATTTCTAGCATGCCCATTACACCGACCCCAACGCCTTCTAATGTGATTTTAATACTTCTCCGGTGCTTAATATAAAACCCAATTATTGAGTTGGTTTTGATCCTAAATATAAGACCCATTTCTTAGATTTATCAATTTTCTCTAAATTACCCCTATAGATACTCCCTCAATCATAATCAAGTAGAAGAGAAAGAGGGGGTATTAAGAAAGATATACTCCCTCAACCATAATCAAGTAGAAGAGAAAGAGGGGGTATTAAGAAAGATGATTATGATATTTTAAAAAAAAACGTGTCATATTTCTTATAATTAATTAACTTACCTAACTTCCTTAATCTAATCAAATTAGTTAAATAAGTCTTATATTAAAGACCGGAGGAATAGTATTAGATTGTAAGCAAATGATGACAAGAGAAATAATAAAATACAGGCCAATCTTGTACGTTTATTTAATTAAAACATTGAAAAGGATAATAGAGTAAAACTACAGTTGCTCGATTAATGAAAAGCCAATTTTGGGGTGGGACACGGAATATTAATTGTTATATGATGATTTGAGTTGAGTGATTTGTATATTTTTTTGGGCCAAAAAATTGCTGTTTTTATTCATATAAAAAATATTTACTCGCAATAAATTATGGTGGTGGAGAACGTAGAAAGGAGAAGCTATAATGAAGAGGAAAGGGGATGGGGAAAATTATATATACTACCTCCGATTATTAATATAAGACCTCGTTTGATTTTTTTTTTATTCCTAAATATAAGACCCCAATCCATTTTATCTCTAATATTTGCACATTTTTTTCTAAATTAGTCCTTCTAATAATAGTAGTTTTAACTAATACACTTGATTGGTAAAGATATTTTAGAAAAGACAGTATCTATTTATTACAAATAAATAATTTAACTTATTTTTTTAATATCCTCAAATTAGTCTACTAGCTCTTATATTTAGGACCGGAGATAGTAATTCTCAATAAGACCTCTTCATTTTCATTTTTATTTAATTAAGTATAAAAATTAGATTCTTTCCAGCATTTTTAATATTATAACGAGCAAACAAACAATGATGATCATTTTTACCAACCAATGCTCTGCTAGAGCTCATGAAAAATTAATATGACTAACTGATCTTAAGCTTAAAAATTACAGAGATATGCCGTGGCAAAATAATTGACCACTGGGTTTGTATTTAAGCTGGCCCATATATGTCGTCATTCTAGTAGGTTTGTATTTGGGCCACAATGTTGAACACCCAAAGAATGATAAAGATATTAGATTAATAATTAATGAGGAGCAAGGAATATAAATGTTGATTTGAGAATATGTAATTGGTTATTATCTAGCATTATCATTCATCAGGATAAAAATTACTCCCTTCAGCCCCCCCGCCAACAGCTTCAGCCCCTTTTATAAGATATAAATAACCAAATTATATGAATAAAATTTGGTTAAAGTTAGTTAAAAATATTAAATATAAAAATGAATTCCAACTTATTTTCAGCACACCCTTATTTATTATTTTTGAGGAAAGAGAAACCAAGTGAGTGGATAATTAAAGTAGTAAAACTAACTAATAATTAATGAGCATAAAAGTAAAAATAAATAAATTGCTTGCATCCTCCTGATGGTGAACACTTAACGCGCCATCAGGAGGGTTCAAGCAATTTACGGGAGAAACTATGGAAACTTCGGATTCCACATAAATCATTGAGCCAGCCGATCGACCACGAACCTGCGGATTGATCTGCTTTATATTCCTCATACTTAATTTAATTGTTTTATGGATATATCTCAAGTTATACTAGTATGATACATTTCATATTGCATACTACGTCCAGTTCTTAATATAAAAACTAGTTTAACTTTTAATTTAGTCATAAATATAAAACCTCAATCCACCTTATCTGTCATCCTTATCGATTTTTTTAAAGTAATCTTTGTAGTGATTGTGCATGTTAAATGTTTCATGAAATGGTAGTTCTGGCTAATACACATGATTAGTAAAAGTATTTTAGAGAAAACAACATATATTTATTACAAACAACTCTTATATTAAAGACCGGAAGAAGTATATGTTACAGGTTGACCAGGCCGACCTTTGACATTTTTCTCGCAGAGACACGAAGCATCTCTACATATTAATGCCCTGAAGTAGGAAAGGAAATGATAGCTTGACGTTTTCAAAGGACAAAATATGATTCCCACATCATTGACTTCCATATATCATTATGTTATCTTATTCTCCATCTTTATGATTAATGAATCTACAAATTCGACTAAACTTTAGACTTCTGACATTTTCAACGTCTTGATTTAATCACAGTATCATTATCAAATCCCCTTCTTGGTCAACAATTGGATTAAAGAATGAACGCTATCCATTGCAATGTTGTATAGAACCATATATATATAAATTATTTGTAACAGGGAAATATAATAAATAATAATAACTGAACATTAGGTGGGGAGATAAATTTCATTAAACTTGCAGTTGCAGATAATGCTTCCTTGCAGATAGGGATACGCTTGGCTTTTAACATCAAATAATTAACATTAGGCCATGAAATTCAAACAATTAACAAGTATTTGTATCTTGGTCTATGTTATCCCACTCCTGTGGCTTTTCCTTATCTCAAACATATATTATTTTACTAAGAAAAATTTCTATCGATATTTATTTATGTGTTTTCGGGACAAATTAGATGAGTTTTTATTCCTTGACTCATCTGATCTGTCAAAAGACAATGGATCAACTTAATTATAAAGATATGCGTAAGCTTGTCAAATCTAATTTTGCAGCGATATTTTTATTTCTGACTTGTCTTAGCTCATCTTGGTTAAATAACTTGCTGGCAAACTTTTGAAAATTTCAGTTTTATGCTTATCTTTATCAATAAGAACATTTACATACTCATGCTCGTAGAAGCAATACATTTTAGTCAAATCAAAACATGTGGAACTTAAATTTAAAAGTAAGTAAACAACAATTAATATTAAAATTGTTGACCTCAGCTCCCCTCACATTTTTTCTCATAAAAATAATTTTTTATATTAGCTCAACTCATATGGTTAATCAGTTTAGGCAAACCCAGTTTTATTTTGAAGATAACTTTCAGAGTACGTAGCCAAACAAAAATGAATGTTTCAATAAGAAGCTTTTCCCCTTCGGTCAAAAAAAAAAATAAGAAGCTTTTCATTATATTGAGTATGAATCGATAATTATCTATATGACAGACACGGATTAAATATAAGGACAAGTTCGGATTAACTCGGACATCATTTTATTTAATTAAAGTTAAATCTATTGGTGTTACCAAAAAAAGTTAAATCTGATTTTTCCCCATAAAATAGATTTTGATTTTTTTTTTGGCGATATATTCACACATCTATCATATTCCCTCACAACTCACATTTGAAAAATTAAAGGAGAGGCTTAATATTAGTTGGGCTAAAGCTCCTCACAAAACAGATTGGGCTTGAATATAAGAAAGTAGGAACATCTACCTTAATTAAGTTAAACTAAACATATATTTCAATTAAAAGTTCACATACTAATTCCCCTCATCATGTGTACCGTTCCAATTTTATTCCAAACAGACACGCATGCCTCCTCTTAGGACGAACTGAAAATAAGTTTCTAGGTGAAATATATAAACAAACAGCAAAAATTAATTGACGTAAGAGTTGTTAATTAATTGACAGAGGAATCAAGTAAAATATCTAGGACCGACCTTTAGTTAGTGGGAAATGGTCCTCTATATATATATATATATATATATATATTTTGTGAACTGGTCCCTTAAACTTAATGGCCTCCTCATATTCTACGAACCGGCCAATTTATATTCAAACGTCAAACTTTGTGGCTGGTGACAAGGAACCAACTGGCCCTATTAATAAATATTCGACTACGATATATATAGCTTCACCAATCACCAGCATGCCACAAATCAAACAACTTGTACGACCATGGCTAAATCCTCTCAAGCTTTCCCCTTCCTCCTCTTCTTCCTTCTTCTCCTTAGATTCTCCGATGCCTCACAAGGCGGCATCGCCATCTACTGGGGCCAAAACGGCAATGAGGGAACCCTGTCGGAGGCTTGTCCCACCGGGAAATACGCCTACGTCAACGTAGCCTTTCTCATCCAGTTCGGCAACGGCCAAACCCCACAAATGAATCTCGCCGGGCACTGTAACCCTGCAATTGCCGGCTCATGCGCCAAGTTTAGCTCGGAGATCAAAGCCTGTCAGGCAAAGGGAATCAAAGTGTTGCTCTCTATCGGCGGCGGCGTCAGCAGCTACTCTCTTTCCTCCGTTCAGGATGCCAGAAACGTGTCCAAGTACTTGTGGGACACTTTCCTGGGAGGTAAGTCATCGTCAAGGCCTCTAGGCGACGCAGTTTTGGACGGAATAGACTTCGACATTGAACTTGGCTCGACACAGTACTATGATTATCTTGCTCGTTTCTTGAAGAACTATGGCAGGGCAGGAGGAAGGAGGGTGTACATAAGTGGGGCCCCACAGTGCCCTTACCCTGATAGATTTCTGGGCACTGCCCTTAACACAGGCCTCTTTGACTTTGTCTGGGTACAGTTCTATAACAATCGTCCATGCCAGTATGCTAATGGGAACATCACTAACCTTATTGTAAACAGGGCGAACTAGCCCAAGAAATACTGGAGAAAACCTCTACACTTTATTGATAACTAGGAGAAATATATATACACACGGTACACTGCTTTGTCCAACAACAAGAAGACTGTTTAGGCTCTAGGCCCTACGCTGGCCCAACAGCAGACTACCATATTAATACATTAACTCAATATCTATAACTCTAACACCCCCCTTCAAGTTGGGGACCATAGAGATTGGTGGTACCCAATTTGCCTATCAACCTGCGATGATCTTCTGTTCCAAGTGCTTTAGTGAGCACATCAGCTAGCTGATCTTTAGAGTTAACATGCTCCAAGTTGATAAGCCCTTGGTGTAGCTTCTCCTAGACAAAATGACAATCAATTTCGATGTGCTTTGTCCGTTCATGGAAGACCGGGTTTGTGGCAATGTATATGGCAGCCTTGCTGTCACAATGTACTTTAACTGGCTCAAGTCCTTTTACTCCCAGATCTCCTAACATCCGAGTCAACCAAGTTATTTCTGAAATAGCTGTACCCATAGCTTGATACTCTGCTTCTGCTGAAGACCTTGACACAGTTTGCTGTTTCTTTGACTTCCAGCATATGGGGGACCCACCAAACTGGATGACATAGCCTGTTACTGATCTCCTTGTATCATGACATGTGGCCCAGTCAGAATCCACATAACACTTCAGATCTCTTCTGGAGGTTGCAGCCAGCAATATCCCCAATCCTGGACTGTTTTTCAAATATCTCACTACACGTACAGCAGCCCCCATGTGTGATTTTCTTGGATTGCTCATGAACTGGCTCAAAGTCTGCACAACAAAACAAATATCAGGTCTTGTAACAGTAAGATAAGACAACCTACCTATTAATCGCCGATAGGATGAAGGATCCTGTAAGATGGGATCATTTTCCTTGTTATTTTTCTGTTTCTGTCTTGTCCTTTTCTTAATGGCTGGATTAGTGCCTACTGAACTCAATCTGGTACTTCTTTCCATAGGAATTGTTAGTGGTTTGGAACCACTCAAACCTGTATCAGAAATGAGATCCAAAGTATACTTTCTTTGACTGAGAACAATACCCTTTGCAGACCTTGCTAGTTCTAAACCAAGGAAGTATTTGAGTTGTCCTAAGTCTTTAATTTTGAATTTTTTGTGCAAATGTAGTTTGGTTTCATTAATTCTGTCAAGACTATTTCCAGCAATCACAAGATCATCAACATAAGCTAAAATAACAGTAATTTCCCCTTTATCTCTTTTAACAAATAAAGAGTAGTCATATTTGCTTTGTCTAAACCCCCCTCGTACAAGAGTTTCAGTGAGTTTGGCATTCCATTGCCTAGAGGCTTGCTTGAGGCCATAGAGGGATTTGAGCAATTTGCATACTTTGTCCCCCCCAAACTGATCAAATCCCTGTGGAATTTGCATATAAACGTCCTCATGCAAGTCTCCATGAAGGAATGCATTGTTGACATCCATATGATATAGATGCCAACATTGCATGACAGCAAGGGAAAGAACAGAACGAACTGTAACCATCTTAATAACTGGGGAAAATGTCTCAAAATAATCAACACCCTCTTGCTGGCTATAGCCTTTGGCAACTAGCCTAGCCTTATACCTCTCAACCTTACCAGTGGGGCCATACTTGACTTTGAAGACCCACTTGCATCCAATGGGTTTCTTACCTTTAGGAAGGTCCACTATCTTCCAAGTTTGATTGAGTTCTAAGGCATCCATCTCTTGCTTCATAGCATCCAACCAATTTGTGTCCTTGGCAGCTTCATGGAAGCTACATGGCTCAGAAATTTGATCAGTAGAAAACAAGTAATGTTTGTGAGATGGAGATATATGAGCATAGGAAATGTATTCATGGAGAGGATACTTACATTTGGCTTTTACTTGAGTCATGAAAGCTGTATCAGTGATGCAGATATAATCATTGAGCCAAGAAGGGCGTCTTGTGTGTCTTACAGGTCACTCAATGTCAACATTAGTCTCATTCCCAGGAATTTCAGGATCTATATTAATGTCAGGAAGGTCTTGATTGATGTGGTGATTAACAGGGTCCGTGTGGGAAGGAAAATCACTAGTATCATACAAGAAATAATCCTGGACAGGTCTAGAAACCCCCCTTGAAGTAATATGATCCATATCTTTAAAAGGAAATTTGTCTTCTGCAAATTGGACATCTCTACTAACAAAAATAGTCTTTGTTTTCAAATTGTACAGCAGGAAACCCTTTTGATTTGGGGGATAACCCATAAAAATACAAGGTTCAGAACGAGGGGAAAACTTATCATGATTATTAGGAGTAGCTGAAAAAGCAAGACAACCAAAAACTTTAAGAAAACTCAAATCTGGGCATTTGTTATGAAGAATTTCATAAGGTGTTTTATACCCTAAACTTTTAGAGGGAGTTCTGTTAATTAAAAAGGCAGCAGTTTTGATGCTCTCTCCCCAGAATTTAATAGGAATGCCTGAAAGAATTATGAGACTTCTAGCAACATTTAGTAAATGTCTGTGTTTTCTCTCTACAACACCATTTTGTTGTGGTGTATAAGGACAAGTAGTCTCATGGATTATGCCTTTCTCATTAAAAAAAGTCCTTAATTGATTATTTACAAATTCCAAACCATTATCTGATCTAATTCTTTTGACAGTAACAGAAAACTGATTAGAAACATAGGCTACAAAGTTCTTTAAGCACTGCATGCTCTCATTTTTATTGATCAGCAGAAAAATCCAAGTACACTTAGAATAGTCATCAACCACTGTAAGGAAATATCGATGCCCTTTATAAGTGGGATCCTTATAGGGTCCCCAAACATCAACATGCAACAATTCAAACGAAGAAGAAGTATTAGACATGGAAGGAGAAAAAGGAAGCCTAGTTTGTTTGGCTTGAGAACAAACAATACATTTATTTCTTGGGAAATCTATGATATCTTTCCTTATAGGCTCTAAGTGTTTCAAAACGTTTAAGGGTGCATGACCTAGACGCTTATGCCATAATTCTGAAAGTTGCTCACTTTTCTCACTAGATTGAAAACTCATAAGTGTGTCCAGTCTTAAGGCTTTTCCAATTAAGTACAGTCCATTAGTGATTCTACCAATCACTTGAGATCTCCCAGTTAAAATCTCCAGCAAAGTACAAAATTCAGGGTAAAAAGATATGATACATTGCATTTCTTTGGGTAATCTAGAGACTGAAATTAGGTTATAGCAACATTCAGGAGTGTAATAAACATCAGTAAGTGTTATGTTCTCAGATAAGTTGATTGTTCCAGTGTGTGTAACAATGATTTTCTGACCATTTGGCATCTGAATCTTCCTAAGGGGACCATTGTACACATGGGCAGTATCCAACATGGTTAAGCTACTAACTACATGGCATGTAGCACCAGAATCAAGAATCCAATGAGTCTTACATAATGAAAGGGGTAAGGCGTTAAGCATACCAGACACATGTTCTTCGATGTAATTGGCTGCTCCTAATGTCTCATCCTTGGAATCCTTCTTCAATAATTGCAAGATTTGATTATACTGTTGTTGAGTTATGGACTGTTGTCCATTTGTGGGGCTGGATTTTGAATCCTTGTGCTCTTCTTGTGAATGACTCAGGTTAGCAGCTTGTGCCTTTCTGCCTTTGAAGGTAGAGGGAAACCCAACAAGCTCATAACAGTGATCACGAGTGTGCCCCCGTCTATGGCAATGAGTACATACTTCTTGAGGGCGACCTCTGCCTCTGCCCCTACCAGAACGACCACCTCTAATGGTGGCTGCAGCAGTGTCAAATGGATTTGCAGGAATCTGTGAACAGATCATACGTTGCTCCTCATCTTGACATATCATTGAATAAGCTTGAGACACAGTAGGGAGTGGTGTCATGAGGAGTATCTGTGATCTTGCTTGGTGAAAGGTGTCGTTAAGTCCAATAAGGAACTGAAATAGGCACTGTTGCTGGACAACTTTATTATACTCTTGGGCAGTGGAACACTTGCATGTGGGGAGAGGAACCAACACTGAAAGTTCATCCCATAGCTCCTTCAGTTTTGTGAAATAGCTTGCCACTGTGAGTGTGCCTTGAGTGAGTGATGAAATTGCTTTGTACATAGAAAATATTTTTGTACCATCTGTCTTAAGAAAACGTTCTTGAAGATCAAGCCAAACGAGGTGTGCACTGTCAGAAAACACCAAACCACTAGCTATATCCTTTTCTACAGAATTGATGATCCAAGACAACACGACCGCATTACAACGATCCCACTGGTGGGAAAATTCTGAGGCTTTCTCACGACAATAAGTACCATCAATAAATCCCAACTTATTTTTACCACGGAGAGCCAAACACATCGCACGGCTCCATATTACATAATTTCCAGAACCTGTCAAAACTTGCGGGACCAACGTAACTGCCTGGGTGTCTGAAGGGTGCAAGTAAAGGGGATGGTTGGAATCAATTGGTGTTGCCATTGGTAGAATTCTTTTAGAGGTGAAGTGAAAGATCGCAGCGGAAGATGAGCAAGAAGTGACAGGTTGAAAGAAAGAAGAAAAACTAGTGAAATTGCAACAAATAAATGAAACCAAACCACGAACAAACACCGATCTGGACAGCACCAAAAAAAAAATCGGTGGAACTTGCTTGACAGCACAAGCCACAGAGTAGACTGAACCACTGATGTGCAGGAAAGAAAAAAAAAAAAGGCCAGGAAGGAAAATCAACGTTTATTTTCACCGCCTGTTGAGAATCTTGAATCGAAGCTCGTCCAAGATTCGTTCTATTCCATAGTTTTTGACAGAAAGAAAAAAAAATGGAGATTTGAGAGACGAAATTTCTGGATCAAGGTGTCAGCTCGTTGATTTTTGGGAAAGATGTGGGACACATTTCAGATCTCTTGAATCAATCTTCTTGGATCTGATCGAATGCAATGACGTCGTTGCATTTGGGACTGAATCTTAACGGTGCGTGTGGGACTGGAGGCTTCACAATGGTGAGAAATTCTGGACCGCCTCAACACTGCACTACCAGGGGTCTTGGGCCGTAGGGAATAACCAGCTCTGGTACCATGTAAACAGGGCGAACTAGCCCAAGAAATACTGGAGAAAACCTCTACACTTTATTGATAACTAGGAGAAATATATATACACACGGTACACTGCTTTGTCCAACAACAAGAAGACTGTTTGGGCTCTAGGCCCTACGCTGGCCCAACAGTAGACTACCATATTAATACATCAACTCAATATCTATAACTCTAACACTTGTCAATTCGTGGAACACATGGACAAGTTCGGTGCCGGCGGGGCTGATATTTTTGGGGTTGCCGGCAGCTCCGGCAGCAGCCGGAAGTGGATATGTTCCGGCTGATGTGTTGACATCGGAAATCTTGCCTGTGATCAAGAAGTCGCCCAAGTACGGAGGAGTGATGCTGTGGTCACGGTTTCATGATAAGAATAGTGGATACACTGATTCCATTATTAGCAGCGTGTGAGGGGCTGGAGCATGAAATAGTAACTATTTTCGCATTAAGTTGTTTCTGATAAGATTGAAGTTATTTGTACAACTTATACGATTGTTTGTGCGCGTAATTTCTATTTACCTTATTAATAAAGAAAAAGCGAATTTCAATTAAGCCAGTTTTTTTTTTGTTTTTTGGAAAACCATTTTAAAGAGACGTATACATTTTTCCAATTTTTAATTTGGTACTTACATGTTTTTTCTCTTAATTAAATATTTAATTTTGTTCTAGTAACGTCATTTCCTCTTGCATGAAGACTAAACATGCTAATAGAATAAAATTACAAGAGTTAATGTTATTAAGAAAAGTAAAATCAAATTATTTAACTAAGGAAAAACATAGGTACCAAATTAAAAATTGAAAGAAAATATAGGTACCTCTAATATAATTTTTTTTCTTTTTTTCTTTAAAGGAAAACGTACGGGCTCTAGGTTATGAGAATTGTTGGAAGAAGTATATCCACCAAATAAAAAAACTTCCCTCCTTTTATTAATGCAAGACATATTTTCAAATTTAATTATGTTGTTCATCTACATCAATTATAATTTAAAAAATCCATTTGAAAATATTGAAATATTTTAGAGAATAAGACGACTTTGCTTGGGGCATATGCATTACGCTGCGGGGGTCAACGTACCTTTTTTCTTTTAATGAAATAAAATTGATTTTTTTTTAATCTTTGTCACCAAAACGGGAAAAAAAGCGAGGAAAAGTAAATAGCAACTACGAAGCTCATTGAACGAGTAAATTTATTTAAAACTACAGAGACACCGAGGGAACCGTTGACAGAAGGAGACTAACTCACTCGAGTGGGACCTCTTCAATTTCCTACAAATTTTATCTCAAAATTCAATGGATCAGTACTATTTTGATTTTATAAGTTGATTTTTTTAAATGAAGTCAAATTATTTCGACTTTAGATACGTGACGCAACTGTTCCCAAAGACGAGACATTGCATCCACATTTTCGAAACAAATGCATCGATGGTTTCAAGTGAGAACAGGGTAATATAAATAAAATCCACCGCTCTCTAAATTCATCACATCCATTCAGTATTATTGATTGCTTTCTTACAGTGATCAAGTTCTGAAAAAATACAACAGAATATAACAATTCGATCCCGAGTCCGTCAACCAAGGAAGAAACTGCTCTTTCCAGTCTCTAACAAAATTCAGTCCCACATACAACCTATATAGTAATTTTAAATCATAAGAGAACAAATACAATATCATGTAATAAAACAATTGAAACAGAAACAATCTAAACCAAGCAAGCAAAGCAATTGTGACATCAAACCACCAAGAGGCAAAGAGGTAACGTAATGCTACTCTAGACTAGATTATCCTGTTTTATGAGCTCAAAACTTAACCAGTGGTTGTAACCCATCTCTTGTTGCTGTTTACACTTGGCGGACCTGGATGTTGTGAGTGGACTGGGACCTCCATATGGGTTGTCTGCCACTCTGTACAAGGGCCACTTCTTCTCCTTCCTTTACCATTCCTTGCTTCTGAAGGTAGAAACCATGAATATATACTCATCATAAGTGCACGCAAAAGACCAAACACGAGAGTAAAACAAGCATTGTAGTACAGCAATCCTTTTCTTCCCTTTATTTTTTCGTTTTTCTCCTTTACTTTTTTGGGCGAAAGGGGTGTTTACATGGAAGTATGAAATATCAACTTTAACACATCAATAATAGCTTGTTTACCAGGCGTGTAAAACACAAATGCTTCAAAACAATACCTGGAGCAAGCCTAGCGCTCTAGCAAAAGTCTCCTCCGCATCGTCAGAAAATTCCATATATATGGGACACACCCCTTGATACAAAGCCAGCCGCTGTTGTATCCTCTTGCTGTGTGGGCAGCAAAATTTTCAGTTTTCAGATCATAAAGCTTTCACAAATACACAATGTATAACAAAAAACAGTAATATGTATCAGTTTAGCTTTTAAAGACATAATGCACACATCTTCGGGGAAAGAATGGAATGAATTCCATCAGATGCATCGGTTAAATCCTGGAGGATTAGGGAAATTGTAACATTGTAAATGTAAATATTCACCAATGTGCACAGACAATCGACCAAGATGAGAGAACTCAAGCCCAAAAAAGGTATAAGTACAACATAACTAAATGCATCCAATATGTCTGTCAGGGAAAGGAGAAAAACATTGAACATTTCTGAAGGCCAAATTTTCTTGATAACAAATGAGGGAAAGGAGAAAAACATTGAGATTTCACCAAAAAATTGTTGAATGAGATGTTCATGTAATATATATTTTTTAACAGCGACAAAAACCATTCTGGCATAGAACCTGAAAGCCTGCCATAAGAGATATCCAAATATAATAATTGATGTTGATTATGAAGCCAAAGTGGAAAATTAGGACCCATCATGCAAGAAGCCATATCCATATATCGTAACTGAAAAGGGGGAATCCAACTCGTGTTGATTTCCAAGCTCAGTGGATTGTGAGACAATGATAAGTGTAACAGATTAGAAAGATCTTTGAAATGTGACTCGGTGATTACACCTTCCAAATTATTCCTGTCCAAATACAATCTTTCCAATTGAGACATTAGTCCAATGCTTTTAGGTATTTTTTCCTTCTAGTTGGTTAGCAGATAGGTCCAAAACTTGCAAAAAGGAAAAATCTGAAAGATTAGATAACATGCCCGTCAATCGATTTCCTTCTAAATCCAAACTTTGTAATGAATGTCTATCGCACGATGATATATTAGAAATGAACCTCATAAGGTCCCTACTAAAGTTATTGTAGGCAAGTGTTAAGCTCTTCAATGTGCACATATTCCCTAGTGATGTTGGGACTTCACCTTGAAGATGATTATAGGAGAGAGAAAGATCTTCAAGAGACCTCATTGTGTTTCCAAAACCATCAGGAATGAAGCCACTAAGCGAATTGTAACTGAGGTCGAGTTCATGAAGATTGAAAGTGAAGTTGGAAATCCAATAGAATATGGTTGATGATTTCAAATGATTATGAGAGAGATCAAGAAGGACAAGAGAAGTAAGGTTGGGATTGAAAGATGTGAAGATAAGATTATTTGATGAAAGGCTACAATTTGCCAAATAAAGCTCCTGAAGATTGGAGCCGAAGTTCAACGTCATTGCTGACATCAATTTATTATAAGAGAGATCAAGAACAATGAGAGAAGGAAAATGAAAATGGGAAGATAAAAAATAGAGATTATGAGATGAAAGACTGCAATTTTGTAAATAAAGCTGTTGAAGGCTAGAGCTAAAGATGAAGAGCCATTGAAATAATGATGAGTTCAAGTTATTGTCAGAGAGGTCAAGGGTGACAAGAGAAGAAGAATAGTTGAAAGAAGAAGCAGACAGAGGAAGGCTATGAGCATAAGAAATGCCACATCCGGTTAGTGTCAATTCTATTAGTTTTGGCACAACTTTACCAATCATGTGCAGCCACACCTGAGAATTGCCAACATCACTCACATAACTCAAATCAAGATTGGTTAATAAAGAGAGCTTTGATATCCACTCTGCATCAACATTGTTTCTATCGGCTACTGTGAGGTCAGAACCATCACCACCAAGTCATAAAGTGTGGAGCTTGGGGAGATTCCCAAGTTGATAAGGAATCACTCCAACAAGATAATTTTCTCCAAGATTAAGGTACTGCAACTTGGAAAGATTTCCGATTTGCCAAGAGATAGCTCCATCCAAGTAATTGTTACTCAGATCAACATATTGTAAGTTTGAAAGCTTTCCTAATTCATTGGGAATACTCCCATCAAAAAGAGAATAAGAGAGGTTGAGATACCTTAAGTTGGTGAATGACTCTATAGACTGAGGGATGTCACTTTGATAGAAATAACTGTAACTCAAATCCAAATGTTTCAGATCTTGCAGCTCCCTCAACAAAGTAATATTACTAGTACCAGCCATATAAAGTGAATCTGAACCACGAAGATCAAGAATTTGAACATGACTTGTTTGGTTGCTACAATGAACTCCTTTCCAGTTGCAACAATCTTCATCATCTCCGTCCCTCCATGTGGACAGCATACCAAAGTCAGCATAGATGCCTTGTTTGAACAACAGAAGAGCTTTCCTCTCCTTCTCGATGCACTTCTTCAATGCTTCACCATCAATGGCCAAACTGAGTCTTTTATGCAACAACAACAACAATGTCAATAATGCATAAAAAAATTTGAACACACAGCCCATCACATTGATGAAATAGCTTCAATACAAGTTCAAAAGTGAAACAACTAGAGAGGATTACAACACACAGTTCTTAGATAACCGTGGTTTCTTTTGTTTATTTTTCTCAGCTCATGAGATGTTGTCACGCACAGAAAACGGATCGTCGAATTTATAGAGTTCATTGGCAGATCACTTGTACCCTTTTCTGATGAAGACAAGTCATCAGAAGACTAAATGCGGAGAGAACACGTTATTTCAACCACCTTGTTTTCAAAAAAAGATAAAAATTCAAAAAAAAAAAATGCACAATGTCCTTGGAGTTCATAATATTAAGCATTTTTGTTGGTGCCGGATAGTGCGCTCTTTTAAGATATATTTTCCTTGGACAAACACTCTTTTTTTATCAAAACATTCTCTCACAGATACGCACACGCAATTGAGAGTTGGAATTCATCATTTAATACAGGAGCCAAGAAAAAAACTCATTTAACTTATTGACGGCATTTCAAAACGGTGTAAATGTGATCTTAAATCTAAATAATTTAAAAGATGTAAAATTACTTAAAAATTCTCTTCTTATTTTTAGCACCCATTTTGCCATTTTCATACATATTCTCCTCTAACTCAGTCGCGTGACGGCAATGTTTCTATCAAATCCCCTGACCTCATAGCTAATAATACCATGTCATTTCCAATATTAGATTATTTAAATTTTTTTTACCAGAGATTATTTAAATTAGATGCGCCTTAAAAAAGTCAATTATAAAAAAATATTAATGATAAGTAAGTAGTTATCATTTTCTATTTCAAAACTTGTTATTATAAGCTGCTATATGTTTATTATGACTTTTTAAAAATTATGTTATTTGCTTAGAACTCCGTAGCAATTCTCTCAATATTAATTTGTAGTAGGCTCATGACTCCATCTTTTTTTATTTTGAATTTTTATTCTATCGTAACCATGCTTTTGTGACGGCTAAATTATTATTTTCAACATAAGCTTTGTGGCCGTTATATATTCCATCACTGATTTTCCAAGAGGCTTCGCGGCCATATTAGATTATATTAGACTAAAGTGAGTGATCACGAAGTTGCAATGATCTTACCTTTACGTGGTATATATATTTAATTTGTAAGTTAAAGTTTCACTTTAAATAAATTATAATTTATGAAAATTATGTTTACATTTGTAGAGACTTAGTAGGAGTGGAGCAATATTTGCGAGACTCACATTTTCATGAAAGTAATAATGAAAACGACTTAGAAAGTCCGCAGACTTCAAAAGCTGAAGATCGTTCGTTGGCAAAGGGGGAAAAAAAAAAGCTGAAGATCGTTGCTGTCATTAATTTAATGTACTTAAAAATGTTATGAGGTGTTTGGATTAAATTTTTGAAAATAATTTTATAATATACAAAATAAATATATGAAAATAAATTATCTCGACTCATGTAAAAATATTTTTTTAAAAATGCTTTTGATATGTAATGACATTGCTATAGACTTGAAAAGTTGTGATCTTGCTGTCACTAAAACCTTCATTTTAGGATAACAACATTATTAAACTTTTTAATGGTCCAGTTTCACTTGGACTAATTATGCGTTTATTACGCGTTACAAACACGATGTAGACTTTATTGGACTGTGTACAACTTTATTTTATTTTTAAGTATTTTTTTTAAGTTATCATCTCTTTTATGCGTCGCATGAGATAAGGAAGAATGCAGTTGTGACTGAAAATAAATTAATCACTCAACTTTTTGCATTTTCAAATACATCCTAATGGAATCACGAGTTCTTCGATAGTGCATTCATCATTGAGCAATATAATGTAATTAGGGTTTGGTCTGAAATTAATGATTTGAAAGTATGCTGGGTCTATTCAGTTCAGAAGCTCATATGAGTGGACATCCTAAAGGACTCAATTGTAGCTGGGCTACCCAATTTTCTGTTGGGCCAAAAGTATAACTTAAAGCCCAATAATAAAAATAATAAATGTCCTTCCCTAAGGTCCGGCAAGCCCATAACGCCTATATTTAGAATTGTCAAATCATTCCGTTAATTGCGACTCACCCCAATTTTCAGCAATGAGGGGGCTTCAACATCCATAGAATGAGCTTTTTTTATACTACATCTGCTACTAAATATAAAATTTATTTTTATAGTATTGAATATTTCATTCTGTAACATAACAAATATATTTATGTCTTTTTATCAAATTTCACTGTCATTTTAATTCTCATTCTTATAAAAAATATATCACGAACTCCTTAAGAGCTTATAATATCTGTCCCCTACATTGGGGGTGTTTGGATGAAGCAAAACCATGGTTTGCAGAATAGCTTCTGGAGAATAGATTCTGGAGAGAATAGATTTTGAAAGAATAGATTTTCTGGAAAAGTGATTCTGATAAAGTGAGAGTGTTTGGATAATTATTGTCAGAAGTACTTTTTGATATGTAGAAATTACTAAAAAGGACATAAGTTTAAATGATAATTACATATAAGATATATTTCATAATATATGTTTATTTGAAGTAATAAATTTATTAATAATATATATTTTGGCAACATAATAAATATGGCATAAATAATATAAATAATAAGAAATTAGTGTGTGTATATATTAATAAAATAAATAAATATGTTTTTAGGAAAATGATTTATTTTGCTAAAGAAAATATTATTATTTAAATAGGAGCTGACCGTTGAGCCTTTGTTGGGGAGAGCCAATAATTGAAGCCAATAAATTATTCCCTTATCTGGAAACCGTGAGCTGAATTGAACCCCCGCCTGCTTATCTGGAAACCGAGGTTTTGTTGGGTAAAACCAAGGTTTTGCCCAAAACCTTGGTTTTAAAAAAAATGGGGGTGTTTGGCAAATTTTTTGCCAAACCATGGTTTGGTAAAAAAGCCAAACACCTCTAAGTTGAGAGAATATCATCAAAATTCAAAAGAAAGGGAATTGAGTTTTGTCAGAGACTTCTCATTAATTTTTTTTAAACATTATTCAATGAAAATTTGGAAAAAAATAAAGTATATTTCTATGAAGATACACAATATAAATTAAAAAGTAAAGATAGATTCAGCACCCTTATTTTATCTTTCAGATATATTCAGTATTCTGATCCAGACCTTTTCTCTTCCTTTTTTGTGTGCATCAAATACTTTAACCTTATATTCTAATTTTTATAGTGTTAAATATAACTAAAAAAATAATATAAAGTATTAGGTATACCTTTAAATGTTTAAATATTTTTTTATGTGATTCTGTTTTTCACATACAGATATAAAAAGATGCTTGCTTGCCCAAAAAAAAAAAAAGGATATAAAAAGATGCCCGTTTTCATTGATCAGGAAACGAACACTTTTGCCTCAATCATGAATGTACTATTAATTACTTAGCAGACGGGAAAAAGAAAACCCACAGCGATACGTACTATTATTGCGATAACAGGTGTATCAAAAACCAATTATCATCACATGTGGTCACTACTTTATCGACTGAGATATCACGTGGTCACCTGATCATATAAAAAAGCTTAGACAAGTTTTTGATGAATTATTATGTTCTCATTGTTAGGATTTAGGAGGATTAAGGGGAAGAAATATTAACTACAAATAAATACAGTGACCTTAATTTCATTAATCATCTACAAATTATGACTTCTCGCTCTTCTTTACAAGTTACGCTGTTCCCAATCTGTAGTAACAAATAATGAAAAGAACCTAGCACGTAAAAAAATTACATATACAAATTAAACGATTCTCAGCAAGGAACCAACTATAAAGGGGGCAACAAAATGTAATCATAGGATTTTTTTCTCCCGAAAAATCGAATCCTCCCACATATAAACATATGCATGGTCTATTCGCCACTTCAAATTAATAAGATCATCTTATCTCCTGAACCAGGCAAAAGTACAACCACATGGGAAGGAATTAAATTAAAGCAAATTAATTAAAGGCATGCAGTTATTAGAAACTTCCAAAACAATACCTTCAAGGGGAATCAAGATTAATGTCACGTGCCCATATATATAATCTAGCTACTTGTTGCTTCATTGTCCTCGAATCATCACAAAAAGTGGTCTCTCTCCCCCTCTCTCCTATACTTCCCACCTATTGTCACCGGCACGGCAAACCTTCATCATTATTCATTAGATTTGTAGCGAATGGTCTGGATGGATTTAATGTTTTATTCCGCTTAAGGCACGTCTCTCTTTTTTATTTGTACCCCGAAATGTTAAGTGAATAAATATCCGTTTAAGATACCACCAATCCTAAATATAAAATCTCGTTTGTAAATTATAAATAAAGTTTTATATTTAGGGGAAGAGGTAGTATTGTTGAAATTTAATGAAAAAAGCTAGTTACATTTGAATTATTCGCTATATAGATTCTATGTATGTTGTCCATGGTTGAGTGAACTTGTTGGGAAGTGTAGCGGAGACCAATCTTCTATTAGAAGTGGTGGCTAATAAGAATCATCACCTTTATAATTAACACACGTGCTATAGAAAACGGAGGCGATTGAATTAATGGGTGTGTGAATAGGATAAGAAAGAAATTAGCTAGCTGTTAAGGGCCTTAAAAGAATAATAATGCACCGCCCAATTGGTGTAATCATATGTTGATATATATATATATATATATTACACAAATCATATTTATACATACATATATATCATATTATTTTTCTCCAAATATTTCAAAGTATAAATATCTAAATTTTAAATATTTTATTTGACAAGAAGGTTGATGCTGCTCTTACACCTTGGTGGTCCCATCACGTTGCTTCGCAGGACTACTGCTAACAATTTGAAATTTTTACGTTTATAAGCATAAAAATATATAGACATATTTTTAAAGATAAAAATAGAAATACAAAAATAAAATAAGAATTTTATGCATGAGTTGTATTGTTCTTACTTGGAGATAAGTAAGAATCAATTAACTACTGGCAAAAGTCCAGATGTTTGCGCCAAGATCGAGTCCAGATGTTTGTGCTATCATATTAATTGCTGATGGATGAACTAAGAATCAATTATAGGAGATTAGAACTTTGAAACAAGTGATTCTGTATAATGCACGGCTCCCTTAACAAATACCAGAACACTTGTATCTCCAAGAGCTCCATTATGGACGTACGATGTTGGTACCCTTGCCCTGGAATCAGTGGCTACGAAATTTGACATTCAAAACACGTGCTGCCAAGCTGTCTTATTCTATATTAATTGATTGATTCTTGGGAAAATTGAATGAGAAATTTGGGAAGAAGAAGGACCAAAACTTGAAAATCATCATTACAGACTCCAAAATTTGCGATTGACCGTCAAGAAAATTTTAAGAGTCTATACTAATAGTTCTTGAAAATGTATTGCAGATCTGCATGCACCTTCAAGAACCTTCAATATTTAATACTCCTCTGGTCCTATTTATAAGACAGAGAGAGAAAGTTTTTTTCGTCCTATTTATTGGTCACTTTATTAAATTTTCAGCATGAATATACTATTCTGTTCTTTATTTATTATAGTATAGGTAGTTATCTCTTTTGAAAGATGTATATATTAAATATAGGTAAAATTAAATAATGTTATATTTTAACAGAGAATTAATACATTTTAAAATGTTTTATCTATATAAAATATACTAGAAGTGCCGAGTAAATACTTCCCCTCAATTTTCTCACCCATTTGTTGCTTATAGACAGCCACAACTTTATATATATATATATATATATATATTTCCTTGCCTCAAAATGAGTTAAAAATAATAGAATTTGACGCTACTGCCCCTGAACCTAGCCCATTATAAATTGGTGGTTTCTATAGCTCCTCCTACAGCAAGAAACCACATAATTGCCTTGGCTTCTCTCAGCCTCTCTACTTTAATGGCTTCCAAAACACAACCTCTTATCACTATCCTCCTCTTATCCCTGTTGCTACTCTCTCACCTGAGCTCCTCCCATGGCTGCCCAGTTGTCACATACTGGGGACAGAATAGGAATGAAGGAGAGTTGAACACAGCATGCGACACCGGAAATTACGAGATAATCAACATAGCATTCTTGAACAAATTCGACAATGGACAACCTCCAGAGATAGACCTCTCAGGGCATTGTAATTGGAACACTCCATCCGGTGAGCCTGTTTGCACCGGATATGCCTCCCAAATAGCCCATTGCCAAGCCCTGGGCATCAAAATCTTCCTTTCTCTCGGAGGATATTCTTCGCAATATACCTTGGCTTCAGCTGCTGAGGCCAAGGAACTTGCAGATCACCTCTGGACCCACTACCTCAGTGGCCAAGCCATAGGTCCCTTGGGACTGGTGGCCTTAGACGGCATTGATTTTGACATCCGAGCTGGTACAAACCTATACTGGGATATCCTTCTTAGAGATCTTTACGCATACACCCAGCAAAAGAAGTTTTACTTATCAGCAGCACCACAATGTCCAATCCCAGATTACTACTTAGACTCCGCCATGAGAACTGGCCTCTTTGACTACATCTGGATCCAGTTCTACAACAACCCTCCTTGCGAATACACAGATGATGGAGATACTCATAAACTTATCAATTCATGGAACCAGTGGACCACCACATACACCGCCACCAAGTTCTATGTCGGCCTCCCGGCGTCTCCCGCTGCAAATGGTAGTGCCGGTGGTTATGTGCCGATCGATGTGCTCAACAAGGAGATTCTTCCGCAGGTAGAAACCTCTCCCAAGTTTGGTGGGGTTATGTTATGGAGCAGGTACTACGATTATCTATCCGGGTACAGTGGTAAAATCAACTGTACTGCCCCTGCAGCTCTTAAGATTGTCCGTGCGCCGTTGGTTGCCATGATGAAATCTGCCTCCGACGTTCTGTATCGCGTTTTATCTTAGTAGTAGTGCGTGACTGCAGCCTCTCTAGCTACTATCGTGTATGGAATAAGTTGTGTAGAAGGCTAGTGCCTTCGATCCTTAAGTGACAACTTGATTCTACTCAATTTGTTATCTACAACTAAAAGTTTAATCGATCTTGTGGTTTATGCTTTTTTTTTTTTTGCCCAAAACGTTGCTAAGATTTGACTTGAGTGCTTTATAACAAGGTATTGAAAAATAGGCGGGTCTCTGAATAGGTCGAGATAGTGGGTAAAAAGTTAGTGTGTAAGCTAGAGTTAAAACAAGGTCGAAACCAATGGTTTAAAACCCGGACCAGACCAGACGGTTGGACCGGTCAAACCGTGAGCCGGAAGCATCAACGGCTCCCTTTTGCCGTTCAAACCGTTTGAGAGGTTAGACCGAATTGAGCCGTCTTGAACCGGCTTTTGAGCCAGAAGCCGGATTTGAGCCGCGAACCGGAACGGATTTTTAAAAGCCGGCCAGGTTAGAGGTGGAGTGGGTCTGACATTGTGAGCTGAAAGTGAAGATGAAATGGGAAGGAAGAAAACTGATAGACTGCAAAAGGGAAAAAAAAAAGAAATGGTAGAAGGAAGAAAGAAGTAACAAAAGGAAAAGGAAGGGAAGAAAAACTATAAGAAGGAGATAAACTTGATCTAACCGAGAAGAAGAACCCGAATGAATCCTGAAGGTCGCTGGAACTGGTGTCGGGAGAGTTTTGAAATTGTTAAAATGAAACGGGGTTGCTGGATACCAAGCATATGAGGCACTGTCCAACGGGTAAAAGGGTGAGTTGCACAGAGATTTAAGCACATGCTCTTTGAAAAGTAAGATCACATAAATGCACCTCGGGAGCATAAATAAGTAGGCCTTTTAGGTTATCATACGACCATATTAATATTAAATCTCATGTTTTCCATTTCCGTTTACAAAAACTTCTTAGAGGTATGTTCATATTCGTGTGTGTGTGTTTTTTTTTGGCTATAAATTAATTTATTCAAAATTTATATGAAACGATTTTTTTGCCAAAATATAAATGACTAACATAATTTAAATGTGTATATGTATTTAGAAAATTTATTTTTAAAATTTTTAATGATTTGATATTTTTTTTCACATATATCATTATATAGATATATAATATTATTTTTAATTTAATTATTATGTTAACGATCCGACCGATCCGACCGATTGAACCATGACGTTAGTTTTTTTTTCCAGTTCAATGTCTGAATCCGGCTTTTAAAACATTGGTCGAAACATGGAGGAATAAAAAAATTAAAAATTAGTTTAAATTCTAATCCTGCCACCCAAAAGACTAAATATTAATTTAATTCTAAAATCTCTGACAAAATAATCATATACTTACATTGTCCTTTTCGATTTTATCTACAATTCTCTTGATAAATTGACATCAACAGTATCATATTATCAAATTACTAAATATTCATTCGAAAAAAAAATATCCAGATAGATTTACGACAACAAAATACTCATATCTACAATCAATTAGTCACTAAATAATACTCCTCTGATCCTATTTATAGGGCAGGGAGAGAAGATTTTTATTTGTCCTATTTATAAGTCACTTTATTAAATTTTCAGTGTGAATATCTATTTTATCCTTTATTTATTATGGTGTAGGTAATTATCTTTTTTTGAAAGGTGTATATATTAAATATGAGTAAAATTAGAAAATTATTATATGTTAATGGAAAGTTAATACATTTTAAGGTTTTTTTTATTTGTGTGAAATATATTAAAATGCGTTATGAATAGGACCACGGAGTAATATTTTTTAGCATCAAAATAACTTTAAAAACACACACACACAACTGGGTTAACCCATCAAATCGGTCGGGTTAACTCGGTTTTCTTCTGAGTTGAACAAGTCATATCGGTCAACCCACCTACCAGTTTTTGTTGCTGACTGGACCGGTCAGGTGACCATGGTCAATTTCCCGTCTACCTAGCTTGTTTGGTCAGGAATAGTAACCTCATCACACACTTTCACCACCATCATCTTCTTTCAAACCATCTTCTTTCTTCTCTCTTTTCTCACACCCAACGTATCTTGTATATGCTTGAGTGCTTTTGGTTGTGAAGGCCCATCTATAGAGTATAAAGTGGTTTTCCCCCTTTCAGCGTTACTGCTTGCAAACCGATGAATATTGTTGGAGGCTAGATGAAAGCCAAAGTCTCAGGCCTTGCTTTATTGGTGGATTGAATAGAGAGGGATGAGGAGCAGGAAGGAGAGACAATAGATCTGAGGGGAAGATGAGCATGCTGAAGTGTTGCGGATAATAAGAGAGAGAAAGAAAATGGGGTAAAGAAATGCCTCAAAAAGAGAGTTGGAAAATTCAAAAAAAAAAAGGACCTTTTTAAAAAATTATTAAATAATTATAAATCTGAAAATTCACACATAAGCTACTACGTAGGTTGAACTTGGCCAAATGGAATGTTTTTATCGGTTAGTGTACAGGTGAGGTACCATTACCTAAGAATTCCTTGACTTAGGGCTCGGGTGCTCCCAAAATATGGTTTGTGAGGTAAAATCATGATTTGAGTGGGATGTCACCCAAACAGTATCTATTTTAGAAAATAATTTGAATCATAGTTTGCGCCAAAACCATAGTTTTGAATCTCAAAATCATGGTTTCATGAGAAGTGAATCCATTCTACTTGTGGCTCAAATTAGAGAATATGATTATACTTGTCCAGAGTATATCTAAACAATAATATGACTTTGACATTCCGCAATTATTTTTTATAAACATATTTAATCTTATTATCTCATAAATATAATACACATATTAATTATTTATAATTATATCATCTTATGTAATTATTAATTATGTTGGTAAAAAATATATTATGAGCATTTTATTCTTTCAATTAAATATATTATAAAATCTATCTTTTATGTAATTATCATATTAATTTATGTTTTTTAGTAATTTGTATATATAAAAGTAATTTTGATAATAACTATCCAAACATTCTTATTTCTTAAAAGATTTTCATAAATTTATTTTTCTCAAATCCATTTTTAAAATTTATTCTCTAAAAATTATTTTTCAGTTATGTTTTGGTTTTACCCAAAACACTCTTTTATTCGCGATGTGCATTATCTATTTGCCAACATACGCACCCGGCAGGGTGCAAACTTGCGGCCCGGGGGGATTGATGAACGAAGCAATATCCAAAGGATATCACTTTGTAAACCAGCTGGCAATAAGACAAAGGCAATTATTACAAGCTATCCAATAGTACGTTAAGAGGCACACCCAATTGTCACGTTCTCATCGGTCGTTGTTGCTTCATGCCCTAGAATCGCAATCAACAAAAAAAGTTTTTCCCTGCAGTCCTTCCCACCAGCACACTATTTTCACGTAGATCTAGATCGTTGGATTTCTAGTAATGGATGAGATTAATATATACTATTTGCTGTACTGATTGACTAATTTGAGTATATTAAAAAAATTTGTTCAGTTATTTGTAATGAATACGTGTTGTTTTTCCTAAAATATCCTTACTAATTAAGTGTATTAGTTTTAATGTTTGATAAAACTTTTAACATGTACAACTATTACAAAGATTATCTTAAAAAAATGAATAAATATGAGAGACAAACTAAAGTGGATTGAGATATTATATTTATGACCAATGCAAATTGAAAATCAAACTAGCTCTTATATTAAAGACCAAAGGTAGTATTTTATATAAAAAAAATAGTTACATTTGAATTGCTAACCGCAAATTTGATGGTTGATTTACGATGAATGTGAAGTGAATGGAAATCGTAGTTGAGACAATCAGTGACAAATTAAGCTTCGTCCTTGATAACGAAGAGCTATAAATAGATCTTCTATTGCTCAAGATTTTCTTGCATAGGATTAGGATCAATCTAGCTGCTAGAAAGCATACCAGGAAATGTTGTCTCAATGGCATGGACTTTGACATTGAAGGCAGTGCAAACTAGTGAACTACCATATGTGATGTTGTCGTGAAAGAGCTTCACGCATACAGCCACAATGGGACTGTAACTCCGGAGTGTATGGGCTTAGGAAATGGAGGCCCTTCAGATATGCAGAGGCCCGAGGCATTGCGCAGAAGCGTGAAGATGCGGAAGAAAACGTGGAAGTTGCGTGCGTTGGAGGGTGCAGAATAATATATGGAGGTCAGAAACGGGTAGACGTGTGTGGAATGATTTTGGGATCCTTTCTCTCTCTCACAGCTTTTTCTGTACTCTCTCCCCCCCTTCTCTCTCTGTCTAAGCTTCTGCATCATCTGAGATTATATTTCCGCATATTACATGCCTTACGTTCTCCCATGCGTATGCTCTGTAATCTCATATGAGTACTTAATAATACATTCAGAGCTGGACCTGATTATATTGTGAGTGTTGTTGAAGTACTGACGTTACAAAGACTCACCTATCAGCGGCACCATATTGTGACCACATTCTGAATTAAACATCGCAAGCATCCAGGCATGGTCCTCTAGCCTGTAGCTGTTATGTTCCCAGAGCCAATAATTAATGACTGCAAAATTCAACTTTAACACGCGTCACATGTAAATCTTCTAGCTCATGCGATACTCTCTTATGATATAGGGAATATGATCAATCTAGCAACCACGTATCCGAAGGTTCTTTTGTCACAGCTAAAACTGAAAATTAAAACATGGAAAAGAACTTATTTGATGTTAAATGACCCGAGCCCTAGCTCTTTATAAATAGGTTGTTTCTGTTGCTTGTTCTAAACCAAAAAAAAAAAAAAAAAAACATTACTTTGCTCCAATCCGTCCGCCATGGTTTCCAATATACAAGGTTGCATCCTTCTCCTTCTGTCCTTGCTGCTGTCTCACTTCAGCTCTGCAAAGGAACTAGGAATGGTCACGTACTGGGGCCAGAATGTGCGCGAAGGAGAGTTGGATGAAGCATGTGCCACCGGGAATTACGAGATAGTAAACATAGCATTTCTCAGGAATTGGATTCTCTCCACTACTCTTCCCATTCTCTTCCCCTCCACTACCCTCTTTTTCTCTTCACAACCCATTCGGAATTGGATTCTCTCCACTACTCTTCCCATTCTCTTCCCCTCCACTACCCTCTTTTTCTCTTCACAACCATTAGATCAAAACTCCAATGGTCCAGATTTAATATGTTATAACATTTTATAAAAATAAATATTATGATAAAAAATAGATAAATAAATTTAAACTGTTAAAATCTAATCTGAACAGTTTATAACTACAGACTGTTATTATAAAGCAAATTTTTTTAATTTTTTTTATTACAATTGTAAATTGTTTAGACCAGATTTTAACAGTTTAAATTTATTTATTTATTTTTTTAATAACATTATTTTTATAAGATGTTAAATTTGGATCATTGGAATTTTGATCCAATGGTTGTGAAGAGAAAAAAAGGGTAGTGGAGGGGAAGAGGATGGGAAGGTAGTGGAGAGCCCATTATTATTCATTAGATTTGTAGTGAATGATCTGGATGGATTTAATATTTTATTCCCCTCAGGCCCCATCTCTCTTTCTCATTTGTACCCTCGAATAAGTGAATAGAAGTCGGTCTAAGATACTATCTCCAATCTTAAATATAAGTTCTTATTTATAAACTATAAATAAAGTCTTATTTATTAGGATAGAAGATAGTATTGTTGAAATTTAATCCAAAATGCTAGTTAGATTTGAATTATTCGCCATATAGGTTCTATGTATATAGTCGATGGTTGAGTTAACTTGTTGGGAAGCGTAGTGGAGACCAATCTTTCATCGGAAGCAGTGACTAATAAGAATCACCGCGTTTATAATTAACGCACGTGTTATGAAAAAAATGCAGGGGATTGAATTAATGGGGGTATGAATTAATAGGTGTTAAGGGCCTTAAAAGAACAATAATGCACCGCCAAATTGATGTAATCGTATGTTGATATACTGTATCAAAAAACAAATCATATATTGATATATATATATATATATATATTACACAAATCATATATACACACATATATCATATTATTTTTGTCCAAATATTTCAAAGTATAAATATCTAAACTTTAAATATTTAATTTGACAAGAAGATAAGGGTGATGCTGCTCTTACACCTTGGTGTTCCCCTCACGTTGCGTCGCAGGACCACTGCTAACAATTTGAAACTTTTATGTTTATAAGCATGAGAATATATAGACATATTTTTTAAAAGATAAAAGTAGAAATACAAAAATAAAATAAGAATTTTATGCATGAGTTGTATTGTTCTTAATTAGAGATAAGTAAGAATCAATTAACTACTGGCAAAAGTCCAGATGTTTGTGCCAAGATCGAGTCCAAATGTTTGTGCTATCATATTAATTGATGATGGATGAAGTAAGAATCAATTATAGGAAATTAGAACTTTGAAACAAGTGACTCTGTATGATTTAAGCATTTGTAGTTGTTTTGGGTTAAATCAAAAATAAAACTGAATATAAATGCAATATAGTGTATAATCCGAATCGTTTCCCTCGCGGAAACTTTTTATTTAAAAATCTAAGTTAAACTAAGTACCAAAAACATTGAGAGGGTTTTAAAATCAATTTTCTTTAATAAAACTACTTTCTAAACAATGCAAATTAGATAAATCCTAATTACTATTTTTTGGGCTTTTTAATAAAATGATAAGTGAAAATATTAATTTGGATTTTAAGGAATTTAATAATGAGATGCTCTTTGAAAAATAAACCAATGACTATCTTAGCTTGATTAATGATGTGAGAGTAAATTAATTGATAAGGATCATTTTAAAGAAGTTATTCCTTTTAAATGAATGCTCAACGAGAATACTAATTTTTTGTTAAATTCACTTCAAGCATAATCTCTACACAACTAGCATAAAAATCATACTAACAATGAATCAACAAAGGTATAAACATATAATTGAATATATATTTATAAACCCAAGTACTCAAACTTAAAATTAGCAACCCAAATCTCAACAATTCCAATCCAAACCAAAAATTACAACTAGCAATTTTAAGTTTTAAACTACACATAACAAATTTCAAACCAGAAATCATCAATATATAGTTTAAACTAAATATTAGAACTAGACTCCCCTTTGTAGCTCCCAAACTCAAGCCATTAAATCCAATCCCAAAGAGCACCAGAAAAAGTATCAGTCACTCGTGATCTTGAACCCAACCACAACGAGCTCCAAGGATTCCGCAGCCATTGTAGATGGTTATGTTGGTGGTCGAAGCTTGAGGAAGAATGAGTCGTCGTTGTGGTTCTGCAGAATGAAGCCACGGCCCCCCTGGTTCCGATTCGGCTGAGAAGAATATGATGCTGGTAGATGATGAAGAAGGACACGGGTGAGGCGGATGAACGGCTATGGTCGCGTTATGGTGAAGGTTGTGGAGGGTCAAATGTAGATGATGAAGGTTATGGAGAAGGGCAAAGGCGGTCATTTGAGAGAAGTGGTCTGGAGGTCCGAAACCGGAGGTATGGGTGGCGGCCTCCTCCTTTCACCATAGAATGTCCTTTTTCAAATCCATTTGCCCTGATGCTTTGGTCAAAACGGTGAGTTCGATAGCAAGGGTCCTTCACTACAATTTTAAAATTTTGTGGTCCTTCTCCTGCAATTCTTTTAGCTCTTTCTTTTTTTTTTTTAATCCAAATTTTTCAGAATAACCTACAAAATAATTTAACAAATTGTAATATCAAAGATCCCAAAATTTATTAATTAAAAGCAAGCATAAAAATATGACAAAAATAACCTTTTTGCTCTATTTACTAAAATTATTCATTAATTAAAAATAGTAATAATAATTGCAAAATAACTTATTTTAGTTGATAAAAACCTCCAAAAAGATACAAAATAACAAGGCAAAATAGAGGTTTACCACTGTATGATGCGCGGCTCTCTTAACAAATACCAGAACACTTGATTCTTGGGAAACAAGTGATTCTATATGAATTTTGACATTCAAAACACATGCTGCCAAGCTGTCTTATTTGATATTAATTGATTGATTCTTGGAAAAATGGAATGAGAAATTTGGCAGGAAGAAGGACTAAAACTTGAAAATCATCATTACAGACTCCAAAATTTGCGACTGACCTTCAGGAAATTTTTAAGAATCTATATTAATAGTTCTTGAAACTGGATTGCAGGCCTGCATGCACCTTCAAGGACCTTCAATATTTGATATATACTTCCACCCAATTTTCTCACCCATTTGTTGCTTATAGACCGCTACAACTTAAATTAATATATATATTTATATATTTCCTTGCCTCAAATTGAATTAAAAATAATAGAATTTGACGCTACTGCCCCTGACCCTAGCCCATTATAAATTGGCTCTTTCTCTTGCTCTTGCAATAAACAAGAAAGCATTGCCTTTTTCTTCTCTCAACCTTACCTCCATGGCTTCGAAAACACAAGCTTTGGTCCTCCTCCTTTGGCCCTTGTTGCTCCTCTCTCACTTGAGCTCATCCCAAAGCTGCCCAATTGTCACCTACTGGGGCCAGAATGTGAAAGAAGGAGAGTTGGATGCAGCATGCCAAACCAAAAAGTACGAGATCATCAACATAGCATTCATGAACACATTCGGCAATGGCCAAACTCCAGACATAAACCTAGCAGGACACTGTCATTGGTCCTCGGATGTCCCTTGCACTAAATATGCCTCCCAAATAGCCACTTGCCAAAGCCTGGGCGTCAAAATCTTCCTTTCTCTCGGAGGAGCTTCTGGTTCGCTTGCTTCAGCTGAAGATGCCAAAAAATTTGCCTGCCACCTGTGGACCTACTACCTCAGTGGCCAAAGCCCAGGTCTCCTAGGACATGTGGCCTTAGATGGCATTGATTTTGACATCGAGGAGGTACAAACTTGTACTGGGATGTCCTTCTTAAAGAGCTTTACGCATACACCCAGCAAAAGAAGTTTTACTTATCAGCAGCACCACAATGTCCAATACCAGATTACTACTTAGACACCGCCATCAGAACTGGCCTCTTGACTACATCTGGGTCCAGTTCTACAACAACCTCCCTGCGAATACACAGATGGAGATACTCAGAAACTTATAAGTTCATGGAACCAGTGGACCACCACCTTCAACGCCACCAAGTTCTATGTCGGCCTCCCGGCGTCTCCTGCTGCAAATGGTAGTGCCGGTGGTTATGTCCCGATCGATGTGCTCAACAAGGAGATTCTTCCGCAGGTAGAAACCTCTCCCAAGTTTGGTGGGGTGATGTTATGGAGTAGGTACTACGATAGTCTATCGGGATACAGCGATCAGATCGTGTGTAATGCCACTGGAGCTAGCTTTTGAAGCTGTGCGTGCGCCATTGGTTGGCATGTGAAATCTGCCTCCGAGGTTCTGTATCGCGTTTTATCGTAGTACTAGTGTGTAACTGCAACCTCTCTAGCTACTATCGTGCATGGACTAAGTTGTGTGGAAGGCTAGTGCCTTCGATCCTTAAGTGACAACTTGATTCTACTCAAATTGTCATCTATAAATAAAAGTTTAATCGATCTTGTGGTTCGTATGATTTTTTTTTTTTGCCCAAAATGTTGTTAAGATTTGACTTGAGTGTTTTATAACAAGGTATTGAAAACTACACCGGACTCTGAATAAGTCGAGATAGTGGGTAAAAGGTTAATGGGTAAGTTAGAGTTAAAAGAGGGTCAAAACAACGAGGAATAAAAAAATTAAAAATTAATGTAAATTCTAATCATGCCACCAAAAGACTAAATATTAATTTAATATCTTAAATCTCTAACAAAATAATCATATACTTACATTGTCTTTCGATTTTTCCTACAATTCTCTTGATAGATTGACATCACATTATCATATTATTAAAATCACTAAATATTCATTCGAGGAAAATATCAAGATAGAGTTATGACAACAAAATACTCCAATCTACAATCCTTTAGTCATTAAATAATACTCCTCTGGTCCTATTTATGCGGCAGAGAGAGAAGATTTTTTTCGTCCTATTTATAAGTCACTTCATTAAATTTGCGGTGTGAATGTACTATTTTATCTTTCATTCATTATGGTGTAAGTAGTTATCTTTTTTGAAAAGTGTATATATTAAATATGGGTAAAGTTAGAAATTATTATATTTTAATGGAGAGTTAATGTATTTTAAGGTTTTCTTTGGTTTGTGTGAAATATGTTGAAAGTACCTTATGGTGAAAACATGCCAGGCCAGGCCTGTGTGATGAGGCCTGTTGGCTTGAGCCTGGCCTGCAGCCTGTGAAAGGCCTTTTTTTCGGCTTGAGCCTGGCTTGTGGCCTGTTAAGAGGTTTGTTTTTTTAACAAATTTTAAATACACATAAATCAATTCAAGATTACAATAATTCAACCCAATTTATCTAAAATACAAATAGAACATATGAAATTATTAAATTAACACAACTTGTAAAACATGTCCCCTTAGGCCCAAAAAAATCAAATATGAAAAATTATTAGAAAACATAATTTTATTCTGGTATAAAAATATCACTTCATCCCATCTCTAGTATAAAAATTAGTTGATGACTAGATCTAGTTTAAAATATTAGACATCCTTAATCCCCTTTATATTTTAAATTTGTCATTTTGTTCAAACTAATTTACTAACAAAATAATAGTTGATCCTGTTGTTACACATGGTTGTTTTAAAAAAAATATGTTACATTTATTATAATTTATTTAAATTAATTAAGTAACTGTTATAATAAGAATTAGATTGAGCACACATATATAGAGACTGTATATACGCAATTTTATCTAAATAATTAATACACATTACACACACATCATTGACTATTAATTCATTTTGCAAAGACTAATTTATTAACTTATTTTCTGGCAGCATTTGAAGACTTTTCCTTGTATTCGGCCTAACAAATTAAAAAACAGATGTCCGTTACCAAAATGATTTTGGAGCTATGTAATTCCATTAGCAGCCAATTGATACGTGTTTAACATGAGATGGCGTCATCCTACTGGATCTAATTGACACGTCAGCGACACAAATGTGAAGAAAAAGTTCAATAAATAAAAAAGAAGCGAATATGCATATTTCAATTGCGAACTTGTGCCTTGCAGGATCAATTATATAATACAGTCTAAAGCATAATAGGTAAATATATATATATATAACATAATAGGTCAATTATATATATTTTATATAAAATTAATATGAAAAGCATGGATCAAATAAATGAATGATGCTTTTATTTTTTTTGATGCACTTATGTTTTCTTTCTCTGTTCAAATATGTGTTATTATACATACATCAATTATTTTTATTAGAGAGAATGGAAATGAAATGAAGCATGCAATGAGCTCTGGATAACACATTTATGTGGGTGGAGTTTTCTCAATTAACCAATCAGAATAACAGATTCCCTCCTGTCCATTTATAATTTTAACCTAAAAAAAAAAAAAGGATAACAGGTCCAGGCCACCTGACAGGCCTAACAGGCTTATTATCAGGCTTGAGCCTGGCCTGATAAAGCAAACAGGCCTTTTTACAGGCCTAAGCCTATTCTGACATCTAAATAGGCCAGGTCAGGCCATTTATAGGCCATGTCATAGGCCACAGGCCGCCTGACCTATTTTCACCCCTACTTATAAATAGAACCAGAGGAGTAATATTTTTAGCATTAAAATAACTTTAAAAAAAACACACACGCAACTTGGTTAACCCACCAAACCGGTCCGGTTAACTGGGTTTCTCCTGAGTTGCAACGGGTAAGGGTAAAACAGGTCAGGTTAGGCCAAACCTTGCTCTTAACAGTCCAGGCCTATTTTGTAGCCTATTGGCCTGATCCTAGCCTGTAGCCTGTTACAGGCTTATTTTTCAGCCTGAGCCTGGCTTGTGTAAAGGCCTGGCCTGGCCTGAAGCCTGTTAAAAAGCCTATATTTTTTAAAAATTTAAATTATAGTTATATTTTTTAAAAAAAAAAGCTTACATAATAATTAATTTTTTAGTATTGTCTTTTATTTAAATTTTAGTATCATAAGTACTATTTTAAATCTTAATTACAATTTACAAGGAACAAGACTAATTGAAAACTAATTGTAATTGTATGTTAAAATTTGGAACAAGACTGCGTTTAAGTACATACTAAAAATTAAAATTAAGACAAATAAATAAAGAGAAAAAAACTATTAATTTTACAATGAATAAAGAAGGTATCATAACTTAATTAACATAATACATAATTAATTTATACTTGGAACAAAATTTTTCTTTCCTATTTTATTTATATTTTTAAGATTTAAAGATCATATTATTTATTGATATTATTATTTTAAATTATATTTTTATCTTCACTTGTCAACTAAACTTTAAAATCTAAAGAAGAATTAAGTTATTAACTATATATTAAAATTAAAAAATAAATTAAAAGAGCACATTAACAATAATATCATTAACTAATTTTTTTGTATATTATAATTGTAAATTTTTAACAGATCCAGGCCAGTCTATTAGGCTTAACAGGCCTTTTAAAGAGCCTAGACCTGGCCTGTTTAGTTAAACAGACATTTAAACGGGAATGAGCCTACTTCTGGAAAACAGGCCAGGCCATAGGCCCTGACAGGCCGCATAGCCTGTTTTCATCCCTAGTAACCGGTCATATCAGTCAACCCACCTGCCAGTTTTTATGACTGACTAGACCGGTCAGGTGACCGTTGGCCAATTTCCAGTCTAACCTGGCTTGTGCGGTCGGGAATAGCACTTCATCACACACTTTCACCATCATTTTCTTCCTCAAACCCATCTTCTTTCTTTTCTCTTTTCTCACACCCAAAGTATCTTGTATATACTTGAGTGTTTTTGGTCGTGAAGGCCCATCTATTACAGTATTAAGTGGTTTTCCCCCTTTCAGCGTGACTGCTTGCAAACCGATGAATATTGCAGGAGGCTAGATGAAAGCCAAAAGTCTCAGGCCTTGCTTTGTTGTTGAGGTTAATAAGAGAGAGAAAGAAAATGAGTAAAAAGATGCATCAAAAAAAAAAAAAAAAAAAAGGAGCTTTTTAAAAAAATTATTAAAATATTATAAATCTGAAAATTCACACAAAGCTACTATGTAGGTTTAAATTTGTCCAAATGGAATGTTTTTATCGGTTAGTGTACAGGTGAGCTGGTACCCAGTACCAAAGAATTCCTCAACTTATTCGCCATATGCATTATCTATTTCCCGCATACGCGCCCAGCAAGGGCAAAACTTGTGGCCTCTGGGAATTGATGAACGAAGCAATATCCAAAGGATATCACTTTTGTAAACCAGCTGGCAATAAGACAAAGGCAATTATTAGAAACTATCAAAATAGTGCGTTAGAGGTACAACCGATTATCACGTTCTCATCGGTCGTTGTTGCTTTATGGTCCTAGAATAGTATCAACAAAAAAGTTTTTCCCTGCAGCACTTCCCCCAACACACCATTTTCACTGTAGATCTAGATCGTTGGATTTGTAGTAAATGGATAAGATTAATATATACTATCTCCTATCCTTAATATAAAAATTGATTAATTCGAGTATATTAAGTAGATTTGTTAAGTTGGTTATTTATAATAATTATGTACTGTCTTTCATAAAATACCCTTGCTAACCAAATGTATATATTTGCTTTAATATTTGATGAAACTTTTTAATATGTGCAACTACTATAAAAACTCTTAAATAAATAAATAAATATGAAAATAAAGTAGACTGAGATATTATTTATGATCAAATTAAAAGTTAAATCAGCTCTTATATTAAAAACCAGAAATAGCATTTTATAAAAAAAAAAAGTAGTTACGTTTGAATTGCTAACTGCAAATTTGATGGTTGATTCACGATGAATGTGAAGTGAATGGAAATCGTAGTTGAGACAATCAGTGACTAATTAAGCTTCGTCCTTCATAACGAATAGCTATAAATAGATCTTCCATTCCTCAATATGTGATGTTCTCGTGAAAGAGCTTTACGCATACACCCAAAATAAGACTCACCTATTAGCGGCACCACATTGTGACCACATTCTGAAATATTTATAACTCTGAATAACTATGGGTGAGATTATAAGCACACTACTAATTAGCCAGGGGGCAATAAATCGCTAGATTATAATTTAGAAGATTCCTTCAATAGTGCACATTATGATGCCTTTTCAAGCCTCATAAAACTACATCCACATAATTACCTCAGACATGCATGAGTTTTCTATTTGCCACATCAAATGTTACGCACACAAGGTTCAGGCATATGGAAACCATGCAATATCCGACCAATTAATTCTTCTTTGAAAAGCATTGCTACCCACAAATGCAGTATAACAAGAAGCAATAATTATGGGGAAAAAAACCAATTCACACTAATGAGAGGAACCGAACTAAACATAGCAAGCATATGGTCCTCTAGCCAGTTGCTGTTATGTTCCCTGTGTCACATGTTAATCTTCTATCTCACGCGATACTCTCTTATGATATGGGGAATAGGATCAATCTAGCTACCACGTATCCAAAGGTTCTTTATTCACGGCTAAAACTGAAGACTAAAACATGGAAAAGAATTTATTTGATGTTAAATGACCCTAGCCCTAGCCCTTTATAAATAGGTTGTTTCTGTTGCCTGTTCTAAAAAAAAAAAAAAAAGGAACATTATCTTTGCTCCAATCACTCCGTATTCGTGGTTTCCAATACCATAGGTTCCATCCTCCTTCTTTGTCCTTACTGCTGTCTCACTTCAGCTCTGCCAAGGAACTAGGAATTGTCGCGTCCTGGGGCCAGAATGTGCGTGAACGAGAGTTGGATGAAGCATGTGCCACCGGGAATTACGAGATAGTAAACATAGCATTCCTCTGCATCTTCGGCAATGGACAAACTCCAGACATAAACCTGTCTGGACATTGTTCTGAATGCTGGGGTGCCCCTTGCACTAAATATGCCTCCCAAATAGCTTACTGCCAAAGCAAAGACGTCAAAATCTTCCTTTCTTTCAGAGAAGACTCCCGGAGATATTCACTTTCTTCAGGTCAAGACGCCAAACGAGTTGCAGACTACCTCTGGACCAACTTTCTCGGTGGCCATCAGAATAATTCAGAAGGCCTGCTAGGAAACACGGTTTTAGATGACATCGCCTTGGGCATCAAACAAGGTGGAACCTATTATCATGATGATCTTGCCAGGGAGCTTGACTCCTACTGACAGGTAAAAGATTTTCACCAATCAGCCTCACCAAAATGTGCAATCCCAGATCCATGCTTGGACTCAGCCATTGAAACTGCACTCTTCGACCATGTGTGAGTTCTGTTCTACAATAACCCTTCGTGCCAATGTTCTCCTTGGAATACTCAGAACCTTATGCACTCGTGGAACCAGTGGACTGACTTCCCCATCTCCAAGTTATATCTTGGGCTCCCGGCATCTCCGGCGAAAACTGGCAGGGCTGGTGGCTATATCCCAGCAGACGAGCTAAACCATAAGATTCTTCCACGCATAAAAAGCTCTCCCAATTACAGTGGTGTTATGTTATGGAGCTATGATATATATATATATATATATATATATAGATTATGGGTATAGCGGTAAGATCAAATCTGGTACTACTCTTGGAGGGTTCAATAATGTTGCCAAGATCTAATCAACCTCAAGAGTGCTGTGTTGCCTTTTATCGCTGTCCTATAGCTAGTGTGACTGCAACTTTTCTAGCTACCATCATGTATGGAATAAGCTGTGGGACGCAAAGTGCCTTCGGTCCTTAAGTGACGACTTGATTATGCTCAAATTATCATTATGAATGCAACTTTAATCATATGTAGCATGTACCTGTCTTCTTTTATATATATAAAGTTTTATTTAATTTTTTTTGGTTTCTCCTTCATTAAATTTAGATGTCAAAACTGAAAATAAAGGGAAAAATTTTAAAATGTAACAATTATTTAGTATTCACATGTATCCATACAATGACTGATGCAGAAAGATGAAGCCAAAAGGGGAAAAAAAAAAAAAACTTCCATATGCATACTCATATCACACATAAATTTAATGTGCAGAAGGATGCTGCCAAAAAAAAAGGTTTCACATGCATCCTCATTGCTGTCACCTCACACATACATTTCCCAACCTATAGTGTATATTGATTGTCTTGCTTGGGTGCCTCAACATTTTTAAATGGTATTTACACGTTAGGCAGTCATGTTATTATATGTTATCCTTTGAATGAATGTATAGATATACAAAATTTAATTTAGCAAAATGATAAGGATGATGCTTCTCTCACACACATACACTTCGCAGGACCATGATAGAAATCTGAATTTTTATATTTTATAGAAATAACTATATATGACATATTTTTAAGAGATGAAAAAAATAATATGAAAATGAAATAATTATATAATCTATATAAAAATTAATTTAAGGCTTCAACCTGATGAAGAAGAGAACACTATATATTAAAACCAAATATTATATATATTCCTCAAAATTAAAAAATTCGGGGTAACTATTCCTTTATTAATACTCGATGTGCGAAGCAATTATTAAAAATGTGATGTGATGGAAGGACTAGAGATAAACTTAATCAAAAAGGTATGCGATTATGACGTTTGAACTTTTAATCTTCCATGATTAATAATCACCTGTGTGTAGTACCATTATATTTCTTACATCATGAATTTAAACGTGCTAATGTGCTATACATATAATTCCATTTCTCCACATTATCATCAGCTGGCAATCGTGTCGTTTTCTTTTGTTTTATTAGAGATATAATTCCATTCTTTCCTTTTCCCTTCCCATTTTTTTTGCTCTTCCTCTTTTTCTAATCATAAAATCAATGTTTAAATGATTTAGATTTTATTTCCCTACAAATTAAAATGTTTTTTTAATCTTTTTAATGCAACTATTCATATCAAATTTTAGTAGCATAAATTTAATTATTTATTTTTATTTTATAATTTAACATTTGGATAATAATTTGAATTATATAACACATTCATTACAAAATATGTGTACCGAATCGATGAGCATTGTTAAATTGGACGTAATGCTTGGCTTATCATCATTTAGCAAGTGCACCGCAAAAAGTGATCATTACACACATGATATCTTTTTTTTTTAATTATTTTTTGTTCTCTTTAAATATGTCCTTAATTAAATAGAGATATTTTTTAAAAGATCACTTCTTAAAGTTGAAAACACTTATAAAGTAGGAGAAGTTTTCTTAAAAAATATTGTAAAATATCGTAAAATTCCAAACTATATAGGATAAAAAAGAGACATAAACTTCTCGAAAAAAATGATGTATCCAGAAGCGTAGGAAGACCAAAGATGGACGATCGTGGTTACCTAGCTAGTGGTTACATAGCTTGGGGGGGTCCTTGAAGAAAATGGCTACAAAATTCAACATTCACAGCACGTGCTACGTAAAAGTCTTAATATTCTTATAGGGAATAGGATCAATTTAGTTTAATTAATGATGCATTTCCTTGCTTCAACATGAGTTAAAAATAATAGAATTTGACGCTAATGACCCTAGCCCTAGCTAGCCCATTATTATAAATTGGCCGTTTCTGTTGTTCCTGCTAAAACAAGAAAGCACATTGCCTTTGGCTTCTCTCAACCTTTACTTTCATGTCTTCCAAAACACAAGCTCTAGTCCTCCTCCTTTCGCCCTTATTGCTGCTCTCTCACTTGAGCTCATCCCAAGGCTGCCCAATTGTTACCTACTGGGGACAGAATGTGAATGAAGGAGAGTTGAGCACATTCGGCAATGGCCAAACTCCAGACATAAACCTAGCAGGACACTGTTATGCGTCTTGGGGTGTCCCTTGCACTAAATATGCCTCCCAAATAGCCACTTGCCAAGGCCTAGGCGTCAAAATCTTCCTTTCTCTCGGAGGAGCTTCTGGCTCCTACTCCCTTTCTTCATCTGAAGAAGCCAAACAATTTGCCTCCTACCTGTGGACCTACTACCTCAGTGGTCAAAGCCCAGGTCTCCTCGGACTAGTGGCCTTAGATGGCATTGATTTTGACATCGAAGGAGGTACAAACTTGTACTGGGATGTCCTTCTTAAAGAGCTTCACGCATACACCCAGCAAAAGAAGTTTTACTTATCAGCAGCACCACAATGTCCAATCCCAGATTACTACTTAAACACAGCCATTACCACTGGCCTCTTCGACTACATCTGGGTCCAGTTCTACAACAACCCACCCTGCAAATACACTGATGATGGAGATACTCAGAAACTTATCAATTCATGGAACCAGTGGACCACCACATACACCGCCACCAAGTTCTATGTCGGCCTCCCGGCATCTCCCGCTGCAAATGGTAGTGCCGGTGGTTATGTGCCGATCGATGTGCTCAACAAGGAGATTCTTCCGCAGGTAGAAACCTCTCCCAAGTTTGGTGGGGTTATGTTATGGAGCAGGTACTACGATTATCTATCCGGGTACAGCGGTAAAATCAACTGTACTGCCCCTGCAGCTCTTAAGGTTGTCTGTGCGCCGTTGGTGACCATGATGAAATCTGCCTCCGACGTTCTGTATCGCGTTTTATCTTAGTACTAGTGTGCGACTGCAACCTCTCTAGCTATTGTCGTGTATGGAATAAGTTGTGTAGAAGGCTAGTGCCTTCGATCCTTAAGTGACAACTTGATCCTACACAGTTTGTCATCCATAAATAAAAGTTTAATTGATCGAGTGGTTCGTATGATTTTTTTTTTGGCCAAAATGTTAAGATTTGACTTGAGTGCTTTATTAAAAGGTATTGAAAGCTAGATCGGCCTCTGAATCGGTGGAAGCAATGGGTAAAGAGCCAGGGGGTAAGACCGGACTTAAAACGGGGTCAAACCGGCGGTGAGAAATAAAAAAAATTAAAAATTAATTTAAATTCTAATCATACCACCCAAAAAGACTAAATATTAATTTAATATCTTAAATCTTTAACAAAATAATCATATACTTACATTGTCTTTCCACTTTTCTCACAATTCTCTTGATAAATTTACATCACAATATCATATTATTAAAATCACTAAATATTCATTTGAGGAAAATATCAAGATAGATTTATGACAACAAAATATTTCTATCTACAATCCTTTAGTCACTAAATAATGCTCCTCTAGTCCTACTTATAGGGCAGAGAAAGAAGTTTTTTTTTAGTCCTATTTATAAGTCATTTCATTAAATTTTTAATGTGAATGTACTATTTTGTCCTTCATTTATTATGGTATTGGTAGTTATCTTTTTTGAAAGGTGTATATATTAAATATGAGTAAAGTTAGAAAATTGTTATATTTTAATAGAGAATTAATGTATGTTAAGGTTTTTCTTGGTCTGTATAAAATACGTTAGAAGTGTCTTATAAATAGAACAGAGAAGTAATTTTTAGCATTAAAATAACTTTTAAAAAAATGCACACACAACTGGGTTAACCCACCAAATCGGTCGGGTTAACTAGGTTTCTCCTCAGTTGCAACGGGTCATATGGGTTGACCCACCTACCAGTTTTTGTATGTAGACCCACCTACCAATTTTTGTTACTGACTGGACCGGTCAGGTGACCGTTGGCCAATTTCCCGTCTAACCTGGCTCGTCCGGTCGGGAATAGCACCTCATCACACACTTTCACCATCATCTTCTTCCTCAAACCCATCTTCTTTCTTTTCTCTTTTCTCACACACAAGATATCTTGTATATGCTTGAGTGCTTTTGGTTGTGAAGGCCCATCTATTACAGTATTAAGTGGTGGAATGAACAGAGAGGGATGGGGAACAGGAAGGAGAGACAATAGACCTGAGGGGAAGATGGGATGCTGAAATGTTGAGGATGATGAGAGAGAGAAAGAAAACGGGCAAGGAGAGATGCATAAAAAAGAGAGTTGAAAAATTTTTTTAAAAAAGGGAGCTTTTTAAAAAAATTATTAAAATATTATAAATCTGACAATTCACACATAAGCTGCTAGGTAGGTTTAAATTTGTCCAATTGGAATGTTTTCATCGGTTAGTGCACAGGTGAGCTGGTAACCAGTACCTAAGAATTCCTCAACTTATTCGCGATATACATTATCTATTTGCCACGTACGCGCCCAGCAAGTGCAAAACCTGTGGTCCGGGGGAATTGATGAACGAAGCAATATCCAAAGGATATCACTTTCGTAAACCAGCTGGCAATAAGACAAAAGCAATTATTAGAAACTATCAAAATAGTACGTTAAAGGTACACCGAATTATCACGTTCTCATCGCTCGTTGTTGCTTTATGGTCCTAGAATAGTGTCGACAAAAAAGTTCTTCCCCCCAACACACTATTTTCACTGTAGATCTAGATTGTTGGATTTCTAGTAAATGGATGAGATTAATATATATTGCCTCGTGTCTTCCGTATAAAAAGATAATTGACTAATTTGAATATATTGAGAAGGTTTATTAAGTTAGTTATTTGTAATAAATAGATGTTTTTTCTAAAATATCCTTACTAATCAAGTGTATTAGCTTTAATATTTAATGAAACTTTTAACATATACAACTATTACAATAGTTATCTTAAAAAAATGAATAAATATGAGAGATAAAGTGAATTCACTACAAAAAAATTGACTTTTAGCGGCGACAAAAGTTGCCGTCGAAAGTTTTTTGCGGCGACAAGTCGCCGCTGAAAAGTCGTTGCCGTAGCAGCCGTGGCTGAAAACTTTCAGTGACGACTAAAAAGGTCACCGCTAAAAGATACTTTCAGCGGCGACTTTTAGAAGTTTCAGCGGCGACATACACTTTCAGCGCGCGACAAAAAAGTCACCGCAGAAAACACTTTCGGCGGCGACACTCTTGTCGCCCCTGAAAGACTTTTCAGCGGCGACAAATGTCGCCGCCAAAAGTGTTTTCTGCGGTGACTTTTTTGTCGCCGCTAAAAGTAATGCCTAAGAAGAATTGGCTTGACCAATGACACGTCATCACCGCCGGTGCCACATCATCGTCTCCGGCTGCCACGTCATCACCGTCGACGGCCACGTCATCACCGCTGACCGCCACATCATCACTAGCCACCTCCACGTCATTGCCACATCACTCCTCCTCACCACGTCATCGTCTAAATATTTTCACCTTAAATGTGTCTTCTTTCAGGTTCGAACTCGTGACCGCCTCCTTTCGTGTTCAACCTTCTTGCCGCTGAGCCAGATTGAATTTGGTTATTAATATTGTAAAATAAAATATATATTATTATATTATACTTTCAGCGGCGACAACTCTGAATAATTATGGGTGAGATTATAAGCACGCTACTAATTAGCTAGGAGGCAATAAATCACTAGGTTATAATTTAGAAGATTCCTTCAATAGTTCTCAATATTGTAATGCCTTTTCAAGCCTCATAAAACTACATCATAATTACCTCAGACATGCATGAGTTTTCTATTTGCCACATCAAATATTACGCACACAAGGTGCAGACGCATGGATACCATGCAAGATCCAACCAATCGATTCTTCTTTGAAAAGCACTGCTACCTAAAAATGCAGCATAACAAGAAGCAATTATTATGGGGGAAAAAAACCAATTCACACTAATGAGAGGAACCGAATTAAACATCGCAAGCATCCAGGCATGGTCCTCTAGCCTGTTGCTGTTATGTTCCCAGAGCCAATAATTAATGACTGCAAAAATTCAACTTTAACACGCGTCACATGTAAATCTTCTATCTCATGCGATACTCTCTTATGATATAGGGAATATGATCAATCTAGCAACCACGTATCCGAAGGTTCTTTTGTCACAGCTAAAACTGAAAATTAAAACATGGAAAAGAACTTATTTGATGTTAAATGACCCGAGCCCTAGCTCTTTATAAATAGGTTGTTTCTGTTGCTTGTTCTAAACCAAAAAAAAAAAAAAACATTATCTTTGCTCCAATCAGTCCGCCATGGTTTCCAATATACAAGGTTGCATCCTTCTCCTTCTGTCCTTGCTGCTGTCTCACTTCAGCTCTGCCAAGGAACTAGGAATGGTCACGTACTGGGGCCAGAATGTGCATGAAGGAGAGTTGGATGAAGCATGTGCCACTGGGAATTACGAGATAGTAGACATAGCATTCCTCAGCATCTTTGGCAATGGACAAACTCCAGACATAAACCTGTCTGGACATTGTTCTGAATCCTGAGGTGTCCCTTGCGCTAAATATGCCTCCCAAATAGCTAACGGCCAAAGCAAAGGCGTCAAAATCCTCCTCTCTCTCGGAGGAGACTCTCGGATATATTCACTTTCTTCAGCTCAAGACGCCAAACGAGTTGCTGCCTCTGGACCAACTTTCTCTATGGCCATCAGAATAATTCAGAAGGCCTGCTAGGAAACGCGATTTTACATGACATCGCCTTTGGCATCAAACAAGGTGGAACCTGTTATTATGATGATCTTGCCAAGGAGATTGACTCCTACAGAATGGTAAAAGATTTTCACCTATCAGCAGCACCACAATGTGCAATCCCTGATCCATACTTGGACTCAGCCATACAAACTGCACTCTTCGACCATGTTTGAGTTCAGTTCACACCAAGGAACAAAAAACCGGACCGGGAACTAAACCGGTCGAGACAGTGGGTCAAGGGTCACTGGTCGGACCGTGGTTGAACCGGGATCGGACCGGTTATATTAAAATAATAAAATTTAATTCATAACATTAAGGTGGAACAACATAATCAAAATTATGATGCAATACGGTACCTTCTCCTCTGTACAAAATTAATCTAAAAGATCAAGTCAAGAAAAATGATCAAAATCAAAGTTTCGTTTACTGTGTCATGTTAACTCAATCAAAATCTTATGAAACTAGATGAACCAAAAACACTATCAGAAACTTCAAAGATGAAAACCCAAGTTATATCAAACCAACCATATTATTATGGCATTTAAAATTAAAATTTATAAAAAAGGGTTGTGGCCGACTAGTCCTGGATCATCATCCCGAACATGAACTCGAGAATTGTGTAATGCAACAACAGCTATATTATTTGACTTATTTCAGCGACAACTCTTGATTTATTTCAGCAACAACAATCTTGATCTATTTGATTTTTTCAGCAATAACACTCTCCTCCCTTCTCAAATCTCATAACAGTCCAGAGAGAAGCAGCTCTTCGACCTTAAAAAAACAACCCAGCTAACAAGTAAAGGTGTTGAGCTTACCCACAAAGCTACAACTCAATGCCTGAACCGAAGGTGAAGCAGGACGTCCGTGAACAGCGAAGGTGAAGCAGGATGTCAGCGAGTAGAGGATGGACTATGGAGACTCGGGACTTGCGACGTGAGCTACGAAGGTGAACGGCGAAGGTGAAGCAGGATGTCAGCGAGTAGAGGATGGACTATGGAGACTCGGGACTTGCGACGTGAGCTACGAAGGTGAACGGCGAAGGTGAAGCAGAACGGTGAAGGCGAAGCAATGTGAGCAGCGAACGAAGCCAAGGAGGAGGGAGTGCCACAATCAGTGATGAGTGAACAGAACGGTGGCACGACGAGGTGATGCTATGGATTGCTGGGGTTCAAGGCAAGAGGCTGGGACAGGGAGAAAGGGGAAGAGATCTCGGCGATTTTGGGGGGGGGAGAGGATTTTGATTTTCAGAAATGGGGGAGGAGGACCGAGGGGCTCAAGACCGGGTTGAACGTGAGAGGAAGAAAGAGTTGTTTCTGCGTTTTTGAACCCAAACGACGCCGTTTTGTATGCTGGGCAACCAAAAAAATTAAACCGGGTGAACCGCCCAACCGGTTTTTACCCGGTTTAACACCGGTTTTTACCGGTTGGACCGGTTCCCCACCGGTTCACAACAGATCCGGTTTTTTCTCCAAACCAGACCGGACTGAGGACCGGTTCACCGGTTTTCCGGTTGAACCGGCCGGTCCGGTCCGATTTTTTTCTCCTTGGTTCACACAATAACCCTTCGTGCCAATATTCTCCTTGGAATACTCAGGACCTTATGCACTCGTGGAACCAGTGGACTGACTTCCCCATCTCCAAGTTATATCTTGGCCTGCCGGCGTCTCCGGCGCCAACTGGCAGGGCTGGTGGCTATATCCCAGTAGACGGACTAAACCATGAGATTCTTCCACGTATAAAAAGCTCTCCCAATTACGGGGGTGTATGCTATGGAGCAGGTACTATGATATAGATTCTGGGCATAGCGGTAAGATCAAATCTGGTACTACTCTTGGAGAGTTCAATAATGTTGCCAAGATCTAATCAGCCTCAAGAGTGCTGTGTCGCCTTTTATCGCTGTACTATAGCTAGTGTGACTGCAACTTGCCTAGCAACTATCATGTATGGAATAAGCTGTACAAGGCAAAGTGCCTTCGGTCCTTAAGTGACGACTTGATTATGCTCAAGGTTTTATTTAATTTTTTTGGGTTTCTCTTTCATTAAACTTAGATGTCAAAACTGAAAATAAAGGGAAAAATTTTAAAAAGGTGACAATTATTTAGTATTCACATGTATCCATACATTGATTAATATAGAAAGATGAAGCCAAAAGAAGGAAGGAAAAAAAGTTCCATACGCATACTCACATCACCCGTAAATTGAAGGATTAATTAATCTGCAAGTCTTTATAGTTTCAACCAATTTTGAATCAAGTTCCTATAGTTTTTTCACTTTTTATCAGGTCCTTATACTTTCATCTGTTTTTAATTAGGTCTTTGCATTTATTCTTCTTTTTATCAAATCCCCATAATTTTGCTAAATTTTCAATAAGTCCATGTAGTTTTAATTTTTATATTTCTTGCATCATGAATTTAAACGTGCTATACATATAATTCCATTTCTCCACATCATCATCAGCTGGCAATCGTGTCGTTTTCTTTTGTTTTATTAGAGATATAATTCCATTCTTTCCTTTTTCCTTCCCATTCTTTTTGCTCTTCTCCTTTTTCTAATCATAAAATCAATATTGAAATGGTTTATATTTTATTTCCTACAAATTAAAATGTTTTTTATTTTTTAATGCAACTATTCATTTCAAATTTTAGTGGCATAAATTTAATTATTTATTTTAATTTTTTAATTTAACATTTGGATAATAATTTGAATTATATAACACATTCATTACAAAATGTGTACCGAATATCGATGAGTAATGTTAAATTGGATGTAATGCTTGGCTCATCATCATTTAACAAGAGTACCGCAAAAGGTGATCATTACACACACCCACACTTCACATACACCCATACACATCATATCTAATATTTTTTTTATATTTTAAATATAAGATCTCAACTTTTTCTCAAACTTATAAATTTTTCACAAACTTAAATTATTGATATATTAAAGAGAGTTTCTGTTAGTAGAAGTAACGATCAGAGAGGATAATTGTTAAAAAAAATGATAGTTAAGAAAGTCAACAAACATTTTTTTTATAAATAACCAACTTACTAAATTTTTAATATATGTAAATTAGTTATTAAGTTCCTATATTAATATGTAGATCAAGGAATTTGTTTGTGTTAAAATTATTTTGGTTCTCTTTAAATATGTCCTTAATTAAATAGGAATATTTTTTAAAAGATCGTTTCTTAAAGTTGAAAAAACTTATAAAGTAGGAGTAGTTTTCTTAAAAAATATTGTAAAATATCGTAAAATTCTAAACTATATAGTATAAAAAAGAGACATAAACTTTTTGAAAAAATGATGATGTATCTAGAAGCGTAGGAAGACCAAAAATGGCCGATCGTGGTTCCCTAGCTAGTGATTACATAGCTTGCGGGGTCCTTGAAGAAAATGGCAGCAAAATTCAACATTCATAGCACGTGCTACGTAAAAGTCTTAATATTCTTATAGTTTAATTAATGATGCATTTCCTTGCTTCAACATGAGTTAAAAATAATAGGATTTGACGCTAATGACCCCATTCCCAGCTAGCCCATTATAAATGGGTCATTTCTGTGGTTCCTGCTAAAACAAGAAAGCACATTGCCTTTGGCTTCTCTTAACCTCTACTTTCATGTCTTCCAAAAGACAAGCTCTGGTCCTCCTCCTTTCGCCCTTATTGCTGCTCTCTCACTTGAGCTCGTCCCAAGGCTGCCCAATTGTCACCTACTGGGGACAGAATGTGAACGAAGGAGAGTTGAGCACAGCATGCGACACCGGAAAGTACGAGATCATCAACATAGCATTCATGAACACATTCGGCAATGGGCAAACTCCAAATATAGACCTCTCAGGACATTGTTCTGAGTCTTGGGGTGTCCCTTGCACTAAATATGCCTCCCAAATAGCCTATTGCCAAGCCCTGGGCATCAAAATCTTCCTTTCTCTCGGAGGAGTCTCTGGTCAATATGGTCTTTCTTCAGCTCAAGACGCCCAGGAGTTTGCACAACACCTCTGGACCTACTACCTCAGTGGCCAAAGCCTAGGTCTCCTCGGAAACGTGACCTTAGATGGCATTGATTTTGACATCGAAGCTGGTTCAAACTTGTACTGGGATGTCCTTCTTAAAGATCTTTACACTTATAAGGAAGTAAAGACCTTTTATTTATCAGCAGCACCGCAATGTCCAATACCAGATTACTACTTAGACATCGCCATCAGAACTGGCCTGTTTGACTACATCTGGGTCCAGTTCTACAACAACCCTCCCTGCAAATACACAGATGGAGATACTCAAAAACTTATAAGTTCATGGAACTAGTGGACCGCTACCTTCAACGCCACCAAGTTCTATGTTGGCCTCCCGGCGTCTCCCGCTGCAAATGGTAGTGCCGGTGGTTATGTCCCGATCGATGTGCTGAACAAGGAGATTCTTCCGCATGTAGAAACCTCTCCCAAGTTTGGTGGGGTGATGTTATGGAGCAGGTACTACGATTATCTGTCCGGGTATAGCAGTAAAATCAACTGTACTGCTCCTGCAGCTCTCAAGGTTGTCCGCGCACCGTTGGTTGCCATGATGAAATCTGTGTCGGAGGTTCTGTATCGCCTTTTATCGCAGTACTAGACTGTGACTCCAACCTCTCTGGCTACTATGTCATGTATGGAATCAGTTGTCGGAGGGTAGTGCCTTTCTTCCTTATCAAGTGATGAAAGTCTTCAGGTTATCATCAATGAGAAATAAAAACTTTAATTGAGTACGTGATACTGTTCTTTTAAGGTTTTACTAGTTTTTGTTTCTTGTTCATTTTGATTATGTTTGCGGTCGTATCCGTCTGGTGCGTGCAGCTGACACAGCTAATTAACACAAATCAACTTGCATCCATAACTCATAACTCAGCGACGACATTACTTATTTAATTAATTAGGCCCCAGCCCCTTCTAATATTCTGGTACTAATATTAAAATACAAGCCAGGAATGTCTAGCTAGCTAGCTTCGCCTTTTACATGAGACACATAAAAACGTCCTTCTACGTCGCGATAGTTTCTTCTATAGGTCAATCATAGGTTCTTTTGTCCATAGCTAAGTTATGAGAAGTAAAATTTCAAGATAATACTCTTTTACTTTGCGGAAAATATATCGACGTTAATGTGACCACCGTCCAAGGCCATAGTTAACTTATGCTCCTTCGCTCACAACTTCTGCCTATTTTCCGATCATCGTTGGTTTTTTTTTTTTTTGTGCGGCTATATCCATAACTTAATTTTATTAATAATGCGACCATATTCATAGTTGTACTTCATAGTATTTATCTATTTTTTTCTTGATTAAAATATTTTAAATTTTAATATAGATTTGTATCTAAAAATGCTTGATGATCTATCATACCTTGAAAGAACATATTAAAACATTTTTCTGTTTTAGTTGACATTTGTTAATATATATTTTTTATCAATGGCCATAATTTTTTCCCCCTATATATGGACAAATATTTCACATGTTTGTACTTCAAATTATTTATTCATATTTTCTCTAAGGACATGCATGTATTAAATTTTAGTTTAAATTTACCTTTAAAAACTGCTCGATGACCATATATTTAGGAAAAGCTCAAAACCTTTTTCTTTTTTCACTGGTATTTGACGATTTTTCAAATCATCTCTCTCTCTCTCTCTCTCTCTCTCTCTCTCTCACACACACACACACACACAATCTGTTCATCCAAACGCGCTATATGAAAATTAATATTCCATTATTGCTTCACCTTTTCTTGTTGGTTTAGGATCTCATCAGCCAGGCTTTAAAAGTACCAACGCGTGGTTGTATGCAAAAATAGTTCCAGACGCTTACAATACGTATTCCTTCTACCTTCACATGGAGGCATGGCTATTCTAGAGGACAAGATGAATCTTTTGCAATGCTTTGAGGGACAATATAACGTAGTTGTTAATTATTACTTACAATATTTTTCAGCTTTATATTAAAATATCCATAAGCCAATCCGCAGTTGTCATGCATAATATTTTTGTATATATTCTCGTTGCTAGAGACAATAAGTAAGAATCAAGAATCAACTAAGAGATAATTATAACTAAGATATGTACAAGGCATTTGCCTGCGTCGTCACTCGTTATATTGTGGAAAAGAGGGAAAAAAGGAAATTTGACGTTAACAACCCTAGCCCTAGTCCATTGTTTTCATATGTGAGAGTTCTCATCGTTGTACTTTAATATTATTCTAAGATGCTTCCGACAAAGTGGCCTAATTTCTTGACAAGGGAAATTATCAACTAGAAACAACCAAGTCGCATTAGAGGGGAATCGAAATTTCACCCTCCCATGGTCACAAGATCAATGGCGACAAAGCTTCACGTGTAACGTAACTCAAGGCGCCACGTATATAATTAATTATTCTTCCGGTCTTAAATATAAGATTTTTTTCATAGTGTAAATTATACTATAAAAGGAGTCTTATATTTAAGACCGGATAAATAATTTGATATCTTTACGTATCTCTCATACCCACTTCACACAGAACCCAACTCTTTCTAATAATGGATTTGGTATTAATATTATCTTTATTTCTAATTATAAGACTTTATTTACAAATTATAAATGAAGTCTTATAAGAGGTAATATACTAGATTGTGGTCAAATTGTGACAAGAGAAAATGGCCGAGCCTGTACGTCAACGTCTAGCTAAACTTTAATAGATAATAGAATAAAACTACAGTTGCTTGACTATGACTAGTGGAATAAACCAATGATGACATCAATTTTTATATTTATGATCTGAGTTGAGTGATTCCTATAATTTTTGGACAAAAAATTGTTATTTTATTGACAGGAAAAATTATTACTCATAACAGTATTAAACTGTCAATGTTGATTAACTTAATAACCGTAACATTTTTGCGCCATTTGACGTATGTCTTGACTTGGCCTCTTTAAACTCGAGCTCATCAAGGGCCAGTCCATTTTTTTTTTTTTGGTAAAAGGGGCCAGTCCATTTGATGTATGTTTTAACCATTTTGACAATTATATTTGTCCATTTTTTTAGCTAGTACATAAGTTGCCTTCTTTCACCCACTGTTTAGGCTATATTATTGGTGGTTACATGCTTTAATCACTCAAGCCCTAGTCCATTATTTTCATATGTACTGTGAAACTTCTCATCATATATACTTTGTTTTTCTAAGATGCTTCCGATAAGATGATCACATTTTTTGACAGAAGAGATTATTAACTAGAAAACAACAAAATCACATCAGGGAGAAACCGAAATTTCACGTAAGATCGACGACCTTGTTCCCTATAATGCTGCTAGCGTTTCACCCGTGCCTGCCACATATATATAGATAATTAATTCGATAGTTTATCCTTGCATCCCCACCTAATCCCTCTACATAGAACCCTTAATATTAGATTTTCTCATGTCGTGACGACAGAAATAATGAAATACAGGCCTCCCTTGGACACGTCTACCTAGTTATCTTTAGTAGAGTAAAATTACAGTTGCTTGGCTATGACTAATCAATAGCCAACAGGCCGAAAAATTAGTCGTTATGATTTGAGTAGAGTGATTTGAATACTTTTTGGGCCAAAAAGTTATGGAAAATCACAAATAAAGACGCTAAAAATAGAAAATTGTGAATAGAAACCCATTACAACATTAATATTGGTTTTCATAACAATTGATGAACGAATGATAACATTTTTTATGAATGGCTCTTTGTATGCAAATTTTCAATTTTCAGAGACTTTTTTTGCTATTTTTCACAAGTTATGTTATTTATATAAACAATTTTATTACGCGCAATGATATTATGAAGGTGGAGTAAAAAGAAAGGAGAAGCTATGAGGACAAAGGAAGGGTTTAGGGAAAAATATAATTGTCAAAGGCCGCCTTTTCAATTTTTCCATTTTCATTTCCATTTAATTAAATATAAAAATTAAATTCGAGAAAAATTGCGTTAAAACTACCCTGGACATATGCAAAACTTAGAACGGTGACTCCAATTTCAACAGAAATAATAAAATGCTCAAGTGTATTTAAATAGAATTATGAGATATTGTGCTTTTTTTTTATAACACTGCTCTTTTCAAAAGTAAGGCTGCCGATGCTCTAGCGGCCGAGATTTTTTCTGGAAATGTTGGTCAAAGTGGAATTTGATCCGCCCCCTGAATTCTTAACAAAAAATTATAACTATTGAGCATCAAATTATTTTATTAAAATGGTGTAAAATAATATATAAACTATCAAATAAAAGGGCATATTTCAGGAGATTTAATACACCATTTACTACGCTTGAAATAAGTTTCACCATTTCATATTAGCGGTTTGCAAGATTTTGTTACAAATTGGACTCTTCGAAAAATCAAAGTAGACGAGCATACTTTAAGATATTTAAGAAATTTACTACACGAGAAGCACATTTCACCAATTTACAATTTTTTTATGAGTTTCACACTTGGAAAAATCAAAGTAAAAAAGGAAATGTTTCATAGAAATTACTACACTAGCGATGTCATTTACTACGTGAAACGGTCAAACCTGCTTCAAGTGTATTATATTCTTGCTCTAGTAGTGTAAATTCTCTGAAATAGGGCCTTTTTATTTTAATATTTCCAATTGCGAAATTCATTAAAAAAATGTTGCAAATTCGAGTCACCTTTACGGGATTTCTATATTTTGGGGCTATTTTAATGGGATTTTTCCAAATTAATATTACAAGCTCTAAAATTTCAAAAATACTACAAAAATATGCCGGGCAAAGTATATATTAAATGATTGGGCTTGCAGCAATTAACTAACAAGAGCTAAGTGTACACAGGGGAATAGGTTAGCTAGTTAGTCTCTCATTACGTGATAAATTAATATTCAAATTCTTATTATTAAGAAAGGTACTCATATTTAGTGCTGAACCATACTTTAAACATAATAATGAAAAATAATATAAAGCTCCAATCCAAATAGATAAGAAATATGTATAATGAAAATTTCATTAAAAAAATATTTTTGTGTACCTAAAATATCCTTTGAGCTTGTCCTAACCTTTATATCACGTATTGTAGCTCTTCTCACTCTCTCCTTTTATTCTCTTGCTCTCTCTTCTCTTCTATGCTCTCTTCCTCTCTCTAGCTTGAAAAAAAATAACTGGGATAAGGGTATATAATACTCTCACATTTAATTCCTTCCACTGCTCCTTCCTATTTTCTTCAACCTATACTCCCCCTATACTTTTTTTTTTCATCTAAGTCCTCCCTTCTTTTCATTTTTCAGTTAATGCTTCTCCATTATTTTTCAACTTCCTTTACTATTCCTCCCATTTTTTCCACCTCCATCTGTCTTTTTCTCTTTCTTTTTTTCCCCTTCATTAATTACTACTCCTCCCAACATTCTTGTTTCATTTAATACGCTCCACTTTTTTCAACTTCATTTACTTAATTCGATGGAAAGTTTGTTTCTTTTTTTCTTTTTGTAAAAATAAAAATAAAATATTATGTAAGTGCTTTCGAAAAAATAGTATGTTAGAGCACTTGTCATCAAGAAATACCTTGGCCAATTGCTTTCGAAAGAGAGACCTTGAAGTCTTTACTGAAGAAAAATTAACCAAAGTACTACCTCTGGTTCTAATTATAAGAGCTAGTTAGCTAATTTGAAAAGATTAAGAAAAGAAGTTAAGTTAGTTATTTGTAATAAATACGTTTTGTCTTTCTAAAATATCCTTACTATAATTAAATGTATGGCTATAATTACCATTATTAGGAGAACTATCTTAGAAAAAAATATATAAATATGAGAGACAAAGTGAACTGGGATATTATATTTAGAACCAAAATAAAAGTTAAATAAGGTTTTATATTAAGGACTGGAGGTAGTATATAATTTACCAAATCTACCGGGGGGAAGAAAAAGGCGCACCCCAAGCACGGTTTCACCGTCTTTGAAATCAACCATTCATATGTTGTCCATAAGTAGCCCACCTCGTCCTCTGTTATATAGGGCACAGCAAAAATCGAACTAACACATATTAGTTGAAGATCGGCATTGAAGAAGGCTCAAAGCTCCACCATGGGAAGTGCCTCCATGTTAGCCTCGGTCGCCATGAGAAGGCATGCAAAGATTACAACCTCATCTATCAGTTAATGGGAGTATCAACTTCCCATATGTTTCAAGTTTTAATATGTATACTTGTGAGTAGAATCATTCACTTTCAGGCTTGAAGGTAAGGTGGCTCTGATCA